>NW_027453826.1:0-300000 GCF_040206685.1 Ascaphus truei
CTCTCGTCTCCCTTCTCTCTCCTCTCTCCCTCTCCCTTCTCTCTCACTCTCCCTTCTCTCTCCATTTTCCTTGTCACTCCCTCATCTCTCTCTCTCTCTCTCTCTCTCTCTCCCTTCTCCATCTTCCTTCTTCTCCATCTCCCTTCTCTCTACATCTACCTTCTCTCTCTCCGTGATCCCTTCTCTCTCTCCCCTCTTCCTTCTCTCTCTCCCTCTTCCTTCTCTCTCTCCCTCTTCCTTCTCTCTCTCCCTCTTCCTTCTCTCTCCCTATCCCTTGTCGCTCCCTCTCCCTTGTTTCTACCTCTCCCTTGTCTCTCCATTCTCTCTCCTCTTCCTCTCTCTCCCTCTTCCTTCTCTCTCCCTCTTCCTTCTCTCTCCCTCTCCTTCTCTCTCCCTCTTCCTTCTCTCTCCCTCTTCCTTCTCTCTCCCTCTTCCTTCTCTCTCCATCTTCCTTCTCTCTCCATCTTCCTTCTCTCTCCATCTTCCTTCTCTCTCCATCTTCCTTCTCTCTCCATCTTCCTTCTCCCTCCCTCTTCCTTCTCTCTCCCCTTTTCCTTTCCCTCCCCTTTTCCTTCTCTCTCCCTCTCCTTCTCTCTCCCTCCTCTCTCCCTTGTCACCCCCTTCTCTCTCCCTCTCCCTTCTCTCTCCCTATCCCTTCTCTCTCCCTTTCCTTGTCTCTCCCCTCTCCCTTGTCTCTCCATTCTCTCTCCCTATCCCTTCTCTCTCCCTCTTCCTTCTCTCTCCCTCTTACTTCTCACTCCCTTTCCATGCTCTCTCCCTTTCCATGCTCTCTCCCTTTTTCCTTATCTCTCCATTCTCTCCCTTTTCCTTGCCTCCCCTTTCCTTCGCTCTCCCTCTCCCTTCTCTCTCTCTCCACTCCCTTCTCTCTCTCTCCACTCCCTTCTCTCTCTCTCCCCCTCCCTTCTCTCTCCCTCTCCCTTATAACTCCCTCGTCATTCCCTCTACCTCTCTCTCTCCCTCTCCCTTCTCTCTCTCTCCCTTTTCTCTCTCCTCTCTCCCTCTCCCTTCTCTCTCCCTCTCCCTTCTCTCTCCTTTTCCTTGTCACTCCCTCATCACTCTCTTTCTCTCCCTTCTCTCTCTCTCTCCCTTTTCTCTCTCCCTCTTCCTTCGCTCTCCCTATCCCTTCTCTCTCCCTTTCCTTGTCTCTCCCTCTTCCTTGTCTCTCCATTCTCTCTCCCTTCTCATTCTCTCTCCCTTTTCCTTCTATCTCCCTTTCCTTCTCTCTCCCTTTTCCTTCTCTCTCCCTTTTCCTTCTCTCTCCCTTTTCTTTCTCTCTCCATTTTCTCACTCCCTTCTCTATCCCTCTGCCTTCTCTCTCCCTTCTCTCTCCCTATCCATTCTCTCTCCCTCTTCCTTCTCTCTCCCTCTTCCTTCTCTCTCCCTTTCCAATCTCTCTCCCTTTTCCTTGTCTCTCCATTCTCTCCCTTTTCCTTTCCCCTCCCCTTTCCTTTGCTCTCCCTCTCCCTTCTCTCTCTCTCCACTCCCTTCTCTCTCTCTCTCCCCCTCCCTTCTCTATCCCTCTCCCTTATAACTCCCTGATCATTCCCTCTACCTCTCTCTCCCCCTCTCCCTTCTCTCTCTCTCCCTTTCCCTTCTCTCGCACCCTCTTCCTTCTCTCTGTCTATCCCTCTCCCTTCTCTCTCTCCCTTCTCTCTCTCCTCTCTCCCTCTCCCTTCTCTCTCCCTCTCCCTTCTCTCTCCCTTTTCCTTGTCACTCCCTCATCACTCTCTCCCTCTCCCTTCTCTCTCCCTCTCCCTTCTCTCTCCCTATCCCTTCTCTCTCCCTATCCCTTCTCTCTCCCTTTCCTTGTCTCTCCCTCTCCCTTGTCTCTCCATTCTCTCTCCCTCTTCCTTCTCTCTCCCTCTTCCTTCTCTCTCCCTTTTCCTTCTATCTCCCTTTCCTTCTCTCTCCCTTTTCCTTCTCTCTCCCTTTACCTTCTCTCTCATTTTGCCTTTTCTCTCCCTTTTCTCTCCCTTTTCTCTCCCTTTTCTCTCCCTTTTCTCTCCCTTTTCTCTCCCTTTTCTCTCCCTTTTCTCTCCCTTTTCTTTTCCTTTTCTCTCCCTTTTCCTTTTCTCTCCCTTTTCCTTTTCTCTCCCTTTTCCTTTTCTCTCCCTTTTCCTTTTCTTTCCCTTTTCCTTTTCTCTCCCTCACCCTTCTCTCTCCCTCTCCCTTCTCTCTCCATCTCCCTTCTCTCTACATCTACCTTCTCTCTCTCCGTATCCCTTCTTCCTCTCCCTATCCCTTCTCTCTCTCCCTATCCCTTCTCTCTCCCTATCCCTTATCTCTCCCTTTCCTTGTCTCTCCCTCTCCCTTCTCTCTCCCTTTTCTTTCTCTCTCCCTTCTCTCTCCCTTTTCTCACTCCCTTCTCTATCCCTCTGCCTTCTCTCTCCCTTCTCTCTCCCTATCCCATCTCTCTCCCTCTTCCTTCTCTCTCCTTCTTCCTTCTCTCTCACTTTCCATGCTCTCTCCCTTTTCCTTGTCTCTCCATTCTCTCCCTTTTCCTTTCCCCTCTCCTTTCCTTCGCTCTCCCTCTCCCTTCTCTCTCCCTCCTCTCTCCCTTGTCACTTCCATCTCTCTCCCTCTCCCTTTTCTCTCACTATCCCTTCTCTCTCCCTTTCCTTGTCTCTCCCTCTCCTTTGTCTCTCCATTCTCTCTCCCTCTTCCTTCTCTCTCCCTTTTCCTTCTATCTCCATTTCCTTCTCTCTCCCTTTTCATTTTCTCTCCCTTTTCCTTTTCTCTCCCTCTCCCTTCTCTCTCCCTCTCCCTTCTCTGTCCCTCCTCTCACACTTGTCTCTCCCTGCTTTCTCTCTCTCCCTTCTCTCTCCCTCTCTTCTCTCTCCCTCTCCCTTCTCTCTCCCTCTCCCTTCTCTCAATTTTTTTCTCTCTTACTCCCACTCTATCTCTTTCACTTCAACCCGTCTCTTGCTCTCACACACATTTCTTTCTTCCACTTCTCTCTCTCTCTTTTTCTTTCTCACACCCTCTCTTTCTCTCCCTGCTCTCTATTACTCTCCCTGACTAGCATCCCTGCTCCTTCTAAATCACCTGTATTTTACTCTCACAAATGTCCTTTCTTTCTCTCTCTCTTTCAAGGACTACCACTCTCCCCTCTCTCTCACAAACCCCTCTCTCACTCAGTCTAAGCATTGTTTATTTAGTCCATCAGTGAAAGAGGGTCCTCAACTGCATTGCTCTAAAGGGGATTGCATTATATTTTTTCACTTATCTTGGGTAAAATTTATTTGCAGTATGAAAATAGGTAAGTTCGTCTATCAAGATGATGTTCACAAAGGACATACTAACAAGGAGGTAAGTAGTTGAGGTAAGTGAGTACACCTACACAATGCATTGCTTTTATCTCTCAGGATATAAAGCTTTGAGTTGATTTCTCTCCCTTTACACGAGTGTGCCCTTTTAGAGTCAGGCAGTGAACTCTTCGCTACTGTCCCATCTGCAGCGCTAGCTCGACTGTAAATTGGGGGAAGAAAGCATACCCCTTTACGGACGATAGACAGTAGTGCTTCTTCACTCCTAGCATACGGCAGAGGAGAAGCTCCGCTCTGTACAAAACGGATCTAGTCCTCAATGTCCAAGTACTTAGTAGTGAGGTAAAAGCTAGCTCTTTACCTCTAAGGGTGCCTCTCGCTAACATGCAACGAATGCAAGAGTTTTCAAATTTTTGAATGACTAACTGCATATAAATGCAACATGTCAATTGGATAGGGAATAGAATATATACAACAAAATAGAAAGGGCAGGCTCACAGACTGATTCCATGCCCTCCCTCACCCGCTCTTGACCCATGTTCACTATCACCCACCACCTCATCCACCTTCACCCTCACACTCATCCACCTTCACCCACCCACCATTGCCCCCTCACCAACACCTTCACTCACCCACACCTTCACTCATCCCCCTACCTCACCTACATTCACCAACCTTTAACCCCACTTAAACACACCCTCCCTCTTCCACCTTAATCTTCACCCTCCCTCACCCATGTTCACTCTACCTTACTGGCCTCAACCTTACCTACAAAGCCTCCTATACCCATATTAACCATCCCTCACCCACCTTCAACATCACCTTCCCACACCCTCCTTCACCCAACCTCCCTCACCCACCTTCTACCCTCATCATCCATATTAAAATTCACCTTCACCACCCTTACCTGCACACCAATACCCAGCCTCACCCTTGCCCACACACCCATACCTGAACTGACCCACACTTTTTTCACCCACCTTCATCCTCACCCTCCCAGACACATTTACTCACCCTCCCTAATCCACCTTCAACACCACCTACCCACTCTCTTCATCATCCACCTTCCCTCAAAAACCTTCAACCTCCTTACCCACACCCACCATACATCCCTAAACCTCCCTCACCCACCTACCCACAACCTCCCTCACGTTCTTACCCACTTACACTTTTTCTTACCACACTTTCAACCCCAAACCACACCCTCCCTAAATTGTTCAGAACTTAACTCTCATTGGCCAAGTACCTAAATGAGTCACATAACTAAAAATGTTCTATTCTTTTTTCACCAAACACAAATACAAAAATAATCGTAAGGGTCAACCCTAACCCTAACTTTCAACGCTAACCCTAACTCTTCTCTGATTGGTTAGTACCCAAATGAGTCACATACCTAAATTTTCGTATTCCCCTATAACCCTAACCCTAACCCTAACCCTAACTCTTCTCTGATTGGTTAGTACCCAAATGAGTCACATACCTAAATTTTCGTATTCCCCTATAACCCTGGGCCAAACAAAAATAGAAAAATAATCCTAACTGTCAACCCTAACTTTCAACCCTAACTTTCAACCCTAACTTTCAACCCTAACTTTCAACTCTAACTCTTCTCTGATTGGTTAGTACCCAAATGAGTCACATACCTAAATTTTCGTATTCCCCTATAACCCTGGGCCAAACAAAAATAGAAAAATAATCCTAACTTTCAACCCTAACTTTCAACCCTAACTTTCAACCCTAACTTTCAACCCTAACTTTCAACCCTAACTCTTCTCTGATTGGTTAGTACCCAAATGAGTCACATACCTAAATTTTCGTATTCCCCTATAACCTTGGGCCAAACAAAAATAGACAAATAATCCTAACTGTCAACCCTAACTTTCAACCCTAACTTTCAACCCTAACTTTCAACCCTAACTTTCAACCCTAACTCTTCTCTGATTGGTTAGTACCCAAATGAGTCACATACCTAAATTTTCGTATTCCCCTATAACCCTGGGCCAAACAAAAATAGAAAAATAATCCTAAGTGTCAACCCTAACTTTCAACCCTAACTTTCAACCCTAACTTTCAACCCTAACTCTTCTCTGATTGGTTAGTACCCAAATGAGTCACATACCTAAATTTTCGTATTCCCCTATAACCCTAACCCTAACCCTAACCCTAACCCTAACCCTAACCCTAACCCTAACCCTAACCCTAACCCTAACCCTAACCCTAACCCTAACCCTAACCCTAACCCTAACCCTAACCCTAACCCTAACCCTAACCCACTCCCACTTTTTTATTAAGCCCCGCCCACTTTTCTATTGAACCACACCCATTTTTAAGCCACTCCCACCATTTTTAAGCCACTCCCACTTTTCTATTAAGCCCCGCCCACTTTTCTAGTAAGCCACACCCATTTTTAAGCCCCCCCCCCCGTTTTTAAGCCACTCCCACTTTTCTATTAAGCCCCGCCCACTTTTCTATTAAGTCACACCCATTTTTAAGCCACTCCCACAGTTTTTAAGCCACTCCCACTTTTCTATTAAGCCCCGCCCACTTTTCTATTAAGTCACACCCATTTTTAAACCCCTCCCACCGTTTTTAAGCCACTCCCACTTTTCTATTAAGCCCCGCCCACTTTTCTATTAAACCACACCCATTTTTAAGCCACTCCCACCATTTTTAAGCCACTCCCACTTTTCTATTAAGCCCCGCCCATGTTTAAGCCACTCCCACTTTTCTATTAAGCCCCGCCCACTTTCAACCCTCACTTTCAACCCTAACCCTAACCCAACCCTCACTTTCAACCCTAACCCTAACCCTAATCCAACCCTCACTTTTAACCCTAACTTCACCCACTTTTAAGCCCCTCCCACTTTTTTTTATTAAGCCACTCCCACTTTTTTATTAAGCCCCGCCCACTTTTCTATTGAACCACACCCATTTTTAAGCCACTCCCACTTTTCTATTAAGCCCCGCCCACTTTTCTAGTAAGCCACACCCATTTTTAAGCCCCCCCCGTTTTTAAGCCACTCCCACTTTTCTATTAAGCCCCGTCCACTTTTCTATTAAGTCACGCCCATTTTTAAGCCCCTCCCACCGTTTTTAAGCCACTCCCACTTTTCTATTAAGCCCCGCCCACTTTTCTAGTAAGCCACACCCATTTTTAAGCCCCCCCACCGTTTTTAAGCCACTCCCACTTTTCTGTTAAGCCCCGCCCATGTTTAAGCCACTCCCACTTTTCTATTAAGCCCCGCCCACTTTTCTATTAAACCACACCCATTTTTAAGCCCCCCCCCGTTTTTCAGCCACTCCCACTTTTCTATTAAGCCCCGTCCACTTTTCTATTAAGTCACGCCCATTTTTAAGCCCCTCCCACCGTTTTTAAGCCACCCCCACTTTTCTATTAAGCCACGCCCACTTTTCTAGTAAGCCACACCCATTTTTAAGCCCCCCACCGTTTTTAAGCCACTCCCACTTTTCTGTTAAGCCCCGCCCATGTTTAAGCCACTCCCACTTTTCTATTAAGCCCCGCCCACTTTTCTAGTAAGCCACACCCATTTTTAAGCCCCTCCCACCGTTTTAAGCCCCTCCCCTTTTAAACCCCACCCACTTTCAACCCTCACTTTCAACCCTAACCCTAACCCAACCCTCACTTTCAACCCTAACCCTAACCCTAATCCAACCCTCACTTTTAACCCTAACTTCACCCACTTTTAAGCCCCTCCCACTTTTTTATTAAGCCACTCCCACTTTTTTATTAAGCCCCGCCCACTTTTCTATTGAACCACCCCCATTTTTAAGCCACTCCCACCATTTTTAAGCCACTCCCACTTTTCTATTAAGCCCCGCCCACTTTTCTAGTAAACCACACCCATTTTTAAGCCACTCCCACCATTTTTAAGCCACTCCCACTTTTCTATTAAGCCACTCCCACTTTTCTATTAAGCCACTCCCACTTTTCTATTAAGCCCCGCCCACTTTTCTATTAAGTCACACCCATTTTTAAGCCACTCCCACAGTTTTTAAGCCACTCCCACTTTTCTATTAAGCCCCGCCCACTTTTCTATTAAACCACACACATTTTTAAACCCCTCCCACCGTTTTTAAGCCACTCCCACTTTTCTATCAAGCCCCGCCCACTTTTCTATTAAGTCACACCCATTTTTAAACCCCTCCCACCATTTTTAAGCCACTCCCACTTTTCTATTAAGCCCCGCCCACTTTTCTATTAAGCCACACCCATTTTTAAGCCCCTCCCACCGTTTTAAGCCCCTCCCCTTTTAAACCCCACCCACTTTCAACCCTCACTTTCAACCCTAACCCTAACCCAACCCTCACTTTCAACCCTAACCCTAACCCTAACCCTAATCCAACCCTCACTTTTAACCCTAACTTCACCCACTTTTAAGCCCCTCCCACTTTTTTATTAAGCCACTCCCACTTTTTTATTAAGCCACTCCCACTTTTCTATTAAGCCCCGTCCACTTTTCTAGTAAGCCACACCCATTTTTAAGCCCCCCCCCACCGTTTTTAAGCCACTCCCACTTTTCTATTAAGCCCCGCCCATGTTTAAGCCACTCCCACTTTTCTATTAAGCCCCGCCCACTTTTCTATTAAACCACACCCATTTTTAAGCCCCCCCCCGTTTTTCAGCCACTCCCACTTTTCTATTAAGCCCCGTCCACTTTTCTATTAAGTCACGCCCATTTTTAAGCCCCTCCCACCGTTTTTAAGCCACCCCCACTTTTCTATTAAGCCACGCCCACTTTTCTAGTAAGCCACACCCATTTTTAAGCCCCCCACCGTTTTTAAGCCACTCCCACTTTTCTGTTAAGCCCCGCCCATGTTTAAGCCACTCCCACTTTTCTATTAAGCCCCGCCCACTTTTCTAGTAAGCCACACCCATTTTTAAGCCCCTCCCACCGTTTTAAGCCCCTCCCCTTTTAAACCCCACCCACTTTCAACCCTCACTTTCAACCCTAACCCTAACCCAACCCTCACTTTCAACCCTAACCCTAACCCTAATCCAACCCTCACTTTTAACCCTAACTTCACCCACTTTTAAGCCCCTCCCACTTTTTTATTAAGCCACTCCCACTTTTTTATTAAGCCCCGCCCACTTTTCTATTGAACCACCCCCATTTTTAAGCCACTCCCACCATTTTTAAGCCACTCCCACTTTTCTATTAAGCCCCGCCCACTTTTCTAGTAAACCACACCCATTTTTAAGCCACTCCCACCATTTTTAAGCCACTCCCACTTTTCTATTAAGCCACTCCCACTTTTCTATTAAGCCACTCCCACTTTTCTATTAAGCCCCGCCCACTTTTCTATTAAGTCACACCCATTTTTAAGCCACTCCCACAGTTTTTAAGCCACTCCCACTTTTCTATTAAGCCCCGCCCACTTTTCTATTAAACCACACACATTTTTAAACCCCTCCCACCGTTTTTAAGCCACTCCCACTTTTCTATCAAGCCCCGCCCACTTTTCTATTAAGTCACACCCATTTTTAAACCCCTCCCACCATTTTTAAGCCACTCCCACTTTTCTATTAAGCCCCGCCCACTTTTCTATTAAGCCACACCCATTTTTAAGCCCCTCCCACCGTTTTAAGCCCCTCCCCTTTTAAACCCCACCCACTTTCAACCCTCACTTTCAACCCTAACCCTAACCCAACCCTCACTTTCAACCCTAACCCTAACCCTAACCCTAATCCAACCCTCACTTTTAACCCTAACTTCACCCACTTTTAAGCCCCTCCCACTTTTTTATTAAGCCACTCCCACTTTTTTATTAAGCCACTCCCACTTTTCTATTAAGCCCCGTCCACTTTTCTAGTAAGCCACACCCATTTTTAAGCCCCCCCCCACCGTTTTTAAGCCACTCCCACTTTTCTATTAAGCCCCGCCCATGTTTAAGCCACTCCCACTTTTCTATTAAGCCCCGCCCACTTTTCTATTAAACCACACCCATTTTTAAGCCCCTCCCACCGTTTTAAGCCCCTCCCCTTTTAAACCCCACCCACTTTCAACCCTCACTTTCAACCCTAACCCTAACCCAACCCTCACTTTCAACCCTAACCCTAACCCTAATCCAACCCTCACTTTTAACCCTAACTTCACCCACTTTTAAGCCCCTCCCACTTTTTTATTAAGCCACTCCCACTTTTTTATTAAGCCACTCCCACTTTTCTATTAAGCCCCGTCCACTTTTCTAGTAAGCCACACCCATTTTTAAGCCCCCCCCCACCGTTTTTAAGCCACTCCCACTTTTCTATTAAGCCCCGCCCATGTTTAAGCCACTCCCACTTTTCTATTAAGCCCCGCCCACTTTTCTATTAAACCACACCCATTTTTAAGCCCCTCCCACCGTTTTAAGCCCCTCCCCTTTTAAACCCCACCCACTTTCAACCCTCACTTTCAACCCTAACCCTAACCCAACCCTCACTTTCAACCCTAACCCTAACCCTAATCCAACCCTCACTTTTAACCCTAACTTCACCCACTTTTAAGCCCCTCCCACTTTTTTTTATTAAGCCACTCCCACTTTTTTATTAAGCCCCGCCCACTTTTCTATTGAACCACACCCATTTTTAAGCCACTCCCACCATTTTTAAGCCACTCCCACTTTTCTATTAAGCCCCGCCCACTTTTCTAGTAAGCCACACCCATTTTTAAGCCCCCCCCCGTTTTTAAGCCACTCCCACTTTTCTATTAAGCCCCGCCCACTTTTCTATTAAGTCACACCCATTTTTAAGCCACTCCCACAGTTTTTAAGCCACTCCCACTTTTCTATCAAGCCCCGCCCACTTTTCTATTAAGTCACACCCATTTTTAAACCCCTCCCACCATTTTTAAGCCACTCCCACTTTTCTATTAAGCCCCGCCCACTTTTCTATTAAGCCACACCCATTTTTAAGCCCCTCCCACCGTTTTAAGCCCCTCCCCTTTTAAACCCCACCCACTTTCAACCCTCACTTTCAACCCTAACCCTAACCCAACCCTCACTTTCAACCCTAACCCTAACCCTAATCCAACCCTCACTTTTAACCCTAACTTCACCCACTTTTAAGCCCCTCCCACTTTTTTATTAAGCCACTCCCACTTTTTTATTAAGCCCCGCCCACTTTTCTATTGAACCACCCCCATTTTTAAGCCACTCCCACCATTTTTAAGCCACTCCCACTTTTCTATTAAGCCCCGCCCACTTTTCTAGTAAGCCACACCCATTTTTAAGCCCCCCCACCGTTTTTAAGCCACTCCCACTTTTCTGTTAAGCCCCGCCCATGTTTAAGCCACTCCCACTTTTCTATTAAGCCCCGCCCACTTTTCTATTAAGCCACACCCATTTTTAAGCCCCTCCCACCGTTTTAAGCCCCTCCCCTTTTAAACCCCACCCACTTTCAACCCTCACTTTCAACCCTAACCCTAACCCAACCCTCACTTTCAACCCTAACCCTAACCCTAACCCTAATCCAACCCTCACTTTTAACCCTAACTTCACCCACTTTTAAGCCCCTCCCACTTTTTTTTATTAAGCCACTCCCACTTTTTTATTAAGCCCCGCCCACTTTTCTATTGAACCACACCCATTTTTAAGCCACTCCCACCATTTTTAAGCCACTCCCACTTTTCTATTAAGCCCCGCCCACTTTTCTAGTAAGCCACACCCATTTTTAAGCCCCCCCCCCCGTTTTTAAGCCACTCCCACTTTTCTATTAAGCCCCGCCCACTTTTCTATTAAGCCACACCCATTTTTAAGCCCCTCCCACCGTTTTAAGCCCCTCCCCTTTTAAACCCCACCCACTTTCAACCCTCACTTTCAACCCTAACCCTAACCCAACCCTCACTTTCAACCCTAACCCTAACCCTAACCCTAATCCAACCCTCACTTTTAACCCTAACTTCACCCACTTTTAAGCCCCTCCCACTTTTTAATTAAGCCACTCCCACTTTTTTATTAAGCCCCGCCCACTTTTCTATTGAACCACCCCCATTTTTAAGCCACTCCCACCATTTTTAAGCCACTCCCACTTTTCTATTAAGCCACGCCCACTTTTCTAGTAAACCACACCCATTTTTAAGCCACTCCCACCATTTTTAAGCCACTCCCACTTTTCTATTAAGCCCCGCCCATGTTTAAGCCACTCCCACTTTTCTATTAAGCCCCGCCCACTTTCAACCCTCACTTTCAACCCTAACCCTAACCCAACCCTCACTTTCAACCCTAACCCTAACCCTAATCCAACCCTCACTTTTAACCCTAACTTCACCCACTTTTAAGCCCCTCCCACTTTTTTTTATTAAGCCACTCCCACTTTTTTATTAAGCCCCGCCCACTTTTCTATTGAACCACACCCATTTTTAAGCCACTCCCACTTTTCTATTAAGCCCCGCCCACTTTTCTAGTAAGCCACACCCATTTTTAAGCCCCCCCCCGTTTTTAAGCCACTCCCACTTTTCTATTAAGCCCCGTCCACTTTTCTATTAAGTCACGCCCATTTTTAAGCCCCTCCCACCGTTTTTAAGCCACCCCCACTTTTCTATTAAGCCACGCCCACTTTTCTAGTAAGCCACACCCATTTTTAAGCCCCCCACCGTTTTTAAGCCACTCCCACTTTTCTGTTAAGCCCCGCCCATGTTTAAGCCACTCCCACTTTTCTATTAAGCCCCGCCCACTTTTCTAGTAAGCCACACCCATTTTTAAGCCCCTCCCACCGTTTTAAGCCCCTCCCCTTTTAAACCCCACCCACTTTCAACCCTCACTTTCAACCCTAACCCTAACCCAACCCTCACTTTCAACCCTAACCCTAACCCTAATCCAACCCTCACTTTTAACCCTAACTTCACCCACTTTTAAGCCCCTCCCACTTTTTTATTAAGCCACTCCCACTTTTTTATTAAGCCCCGCCCACTTTTCTATTGAACCACCCCCATTTTTAAGCCACTCCCACCATTTTTAAGCCACTCCCACTTTTCTATTAAGCCCCGCCCACTTTTCTAGTAAACCACACCCATTTTTAAGCCACTCCCACCATTTTTAAGCCACTCCCACTTTTCTATTAAGCCCCGTCCACTTTTCTAGTAAGCCACACCCATTTTTAAGCCCCCCCACCGTTTTTAAGCCACTCCCACTTTTCTATTAAGCCCCGCCCATGTTTAAGCCACTCCCACTTTTCTATTAAGCCCCGCCCACTTTTCTATTAAACCAGACACATTTTTAAACCCCTCCCACCGTTTTTAAGCCACTCCCACTTTTCTATTAAGCCCCGCCCACTTTTCTATTAAGTCACACCCATTTTTAAGACCCCCCCACCGTTTTTAAGCCACTCCCACTTTTCTATTAAGCCCCGCCCACTTTTCTATTAAGTCACACCCATTTTTAAACCCCTCCCACCATTTTTAAGCCACTCCCACTTTTCTATTAAGCCCCGCCCACTTTTCTAGTAAGCCACACCCATTTTTAAGCCCCCCCACCGTTTTTAAGCCACTCCCACTTTTCTGTTAAGCCCCGCCCATGTTTAAGCCACTCCCACTTTTCTATTAAGCCCCGCCCACTTTTCTATTAAGCCACACCCATTTTTAAGCCCCTCCCACCGTTTTAAGCCCCTCCCCTTTTAAACCCCACCCACTTTCAACCCTCACTTTCAACCCTAACCCTAACCCAACCCTCACTTTCAACCCTAACCCTAACCCTAATCCAACCCTCACTTTTAACCCTAACTTCACCCACTTTTAAGCCCCTCCCACTTTTTTTTATTAAGCCACTCCCACTTTTTTATTAAGCCCCGCCCACTTTTCTATTGAACCACACCCATTTTTAAGCCACTCCCACCATTTTTAAGCCACTCCCACTTTTCTATTAAGCCCCGCCCACTTTTCTAGTAAGCCACACCCATTTTTAAGCCCCCCCCCCCGTTTTTAAGCCACTCCCACTTTTCTATTAAGCCCCGCCCACTTTTCTATTAAGTCACACCCATTTTTAAGCCACTCCCACAGTTTTTAAGCCACTCCCACTTTTCTATTAAGCCCCGCCCACTTTTCTATTAAGTCACACCCATTTTTAAACCCCTCCCACCGTTTTTAAGCCACTCCCACTTTTCTATCAAGCCCCGCCCACTTTTCTATTAAGTCACACCCATTTTTAAACCCCTCCCACCATTTTTAAGCCACTCCCACTTTTCTATTAAGCCCCGCCCACTTTTCTATTAAGCCACACCCATTTTTAAGCCCCTCCCACCGTTTTAAGCCCCTCCCCTTTTAAACCCCACCCACTTTCAACCCTCACTTTCAACCCTAACCCTAACCCAACCCTCACTTTCAACCCTAACCCTAACCCTAATCCAACCCTCACTTTTAACCCTAACTTCACCCACTTTTAAGCCCCTCCCACTTTTTTATTAAGCCACTCCCACTTTTTTATTAAGCCCCGCCCACTTTTCTATTGAACCACCCCCATTTTTAAGCCACTCCCACCATTTTTAAGCCACTCCCACTTTTCTATTAAGCCCCGCCCACTTTTCTAGTAAGCCACACCCATTTTTAAGCCCCCCCACCGTTTTTAAGCCACTCCCACTTTTCTGTTAAGCCCCGCCCATGTTTAAGCCACTCCCACTTTTCTATTAAGCCCCGCCCACTTTTCTATTAAGCCACACCCATTTTTAAGCCCCTCCCACCGTTTTAAGCCCCTCCCCTTTTAAACCCCACCCACTTTCAACCCTCACTTTCAACCCTAACCCTAACCCAACCCTCACTTTCAACCCTAACCCTAACCCTAACCCTAATCCAACCCTCACTTTTAACCCTAACTTCACCCACTTTTAAGCCCCTCCCACTTTTTAATTAAGCCACTCCCACTTTTTTATTAAGCCCCGCCCACTTTTCTATTGAACCACCCCCATTTTTAAGCCACTCCCACCATTTTTAAGCCACTCCCACTTTTCTATTAAGCCACGCCCACTTTTCTAGTAAACCACACCCATTTTTAAGCCACTCCCACCATTTTTAAGCCACTCCCACTTTTCTATTAAGCCCCGCCCATGTTTAAGCCACTCCCACTTTTCTATTAAGCCCCGCCCACTTTCAACCCTCACTTTCAACCCTAACCCTAACCCAACCCTCACTTTCAACCCTAACCCTAACCCTAATCCAACCCTCACTTTTAACCCTAACTTCACCCACTTTTAAGCCCCTCCCACTTTTTTTTATTAAGCCACTCCCACTTTTTTATTAAGCCCCGCCCACTTTTCTATTGAACCACACCCATTTTTAAGCCACTCCCACTTTTCTATTAAGCCCCGCCCACTTTTCTAGTAAGCCACACCCATTTTTAAGCCCCCCCCCGTTTTTAAGCCACTCCCACTTTTCTATTAAGCCCCGTCCACTTTTCTATTAAGTCACGCCCATTTTTAAGCCCCTCCCACCGTTTTTAAGCCACTCCCACTTTTCTATTAAGCCCCGCCCACTTTTCTAGTAAGCCACACCCATTTTTAAGCCCCCCCACCGTTTTTAAGCCACTCCCACTTTTCTGTTAAGCCCCGCCCATGTTTAAGCCACTCCCACTTTTCTATTAAGCCCCGCCCACTTTTCTATTAAACCACACCCATTTTTAAGCCCCCCCCCGTTTTTCAGCCACTCCCACTTTTCTATTAAGCCCCGTCCACTTTTCTATTAAGTCACGCCCATTTTTAAGCCCCTCCCACCGTTTTTAAGCCACCCCCACTTTTCTATTAAGCCACGCCCACTTTTCTAGTAAGCCACACCCATTTTTAAGCCCCCCACCGTTTTTAAGCCACTCCCACTTTTCTGTTAAGCCCCGCCCATGTTTAAGCCACTCCCACTTTTCTATTAAGCCCCGCCCACTTTTCTAGTAAGCCACACCCATTTTTAAGCCCCTCCCACCGTTTTAAGCCCCTCCCCTTTTAAACCCCACCCACTTTCAACCCTCACTTTCAACCCTAACCCTAACCCAACCCTCACTTTCAACCCTAACCCTAACCCTAATCCAACCCTCACTTTTAACCCTAACTTCACCCACTTTTAAGCCCCTCCCACTTTTTTATTAAGCCACTCCCACTTTTTTATTAAGCCCCGCCCACTTTTCTATTGAACCACCCCCATTTTTAAGCCACTCCCACCATTTTTAAGCCACTCCCACTTTTCTATTAAGCCCCGCCCACTTTTCTAGTAAACCACACCCATTTTTAAGCCACTCCCACCATTTTTAAGCCACTCCCACTTTTCTATTAAGCCCCGTCCACTTTTCTAGTAAGCCACACCCATTTTTAAGCCCCCCCACCGTTTTTAAGCCACTCCCACTTTTCTATTAAGCCCCGCCCATGTTTAAGCCACTCCCACTTTTCTATTAAGCCCCGCCCACTTTTCTATTAAACCACACACATTTTTAAACCCCTCCCACCGTTTTTAAGCCACTCCCACTTTTCTATTAAGCCCCGCCCACTTTTCTATTAAGTCACACCCATTTTTAAGACCCCCCCACCGTTTTTAAGCCACTCCCACTTTTCTATTAAGCCCCGCCCACTTTTCTATTAAGTCACACCCATTTTTAAACCCCTCCCACCATTTTTAAGCCACTCCCACTTTTCTATTAAGCCCCGCCCACTTTTCTAGTAAGCCACACCCATTTTTAAGCCCCCCCACCGTTTTTAAGCCACTCCCACTTTTCTGTTAAGCCCCGCCCATGTTTAAGCCACTCCCACTTTTCTATTAAGCCCCGCCCACTTTTCTAGTAAGCCACACCCATTTTTAAGCCCCTCCCACCGTTTTAAGCCCCTCCCCTTTTAAACCCCACCCACTTTCAACCCTCACTTTCAACCCTAACCCTAACCCAACCCTCACTTTCAACCCTAACCCTAACCCTAATCCAACCCTCACTTTTAACCCTAACTTCACCCACTTTTAAGCCCCTCCCACTTTTTTATTAAGCCACTCCCACTTTTTTATTAAGCCCCGCCCACTTTTCTATTGAACCACCCCCATTTTTAAGCCACTCCCACCATTTTTAAGCCACTCCCACTTTTCTATTAAGCCCCGCCCACTTTTCTAGTAAACCACACCCATTTTTAAGCCACTCCCACCATTTTTAAGCCACTCCCACTTTTCTATTAAGCCCCGTCCACTTTTCTAGTAAGCCACACCCATTTTTAAGCCCCCCCACCGTTTTTAAGCCACTCCCACTTTTCTATTAAGCCCCGCCCATGTTTAAGCCACTCCCACTTTTCTATTAAGCCCCGCCCACTTTTCTATTAAACCACACACATTTTTAAACCCCTCCCACCGTTTTTAAGCCACTCCCACTTTTCTATTAAGCCCCGCCCACTTTTCTATTAAGTCACACCCATTTTTAAGACCCCCCCACCGTTTTTAAGCCACTCCCACTTTTCTATTAAGCCCCGCCCACTTTTCTAGTAAACCACACCCATTTTTAAGCCACTCCCACCATTTTTAAGCCACTCCCACTTTTCTATTAAGCCCCGCCCATGTTTAAGCCACTCCCACTTTTCTATTAAGCCCCGCCCACTTTCAACCCTCACTTTCAACCCTAACCCTAACCCAACCCTCACTTTCAACCCTAACCCTAACCCTAATCCAACCCTCACTTTTAACCCTAACTTCACCCACTTTTAAGCCCCTCCCACTTTTTTTTATTAAGCCACTCCCACTTTTTTATTAAGCCCCGCCCACTTTTCTATTGAACCACACCCATTTTTAAGCCACTCCCACTTTTCTATTAAGCCCCGCCCACTTTTCTAGTAAGCCACACCCATTTTTAAGCCCCCCCCCGTTTTTAAGCCACTCCCACTTTTCTATTAAGCCCCGTCCACTTTTCTATTAAGTCACGCCCATTTTTAAGCCCCTCCCACCGTTTTTAAGCCACCCCCACTTTTCTATTAAGCCACGCCCACTTTTCTAGTAAGCCACACCCATTTTTAAGCCCCCCACCGTTTTTAAGCCACTCCCACTTTTCTGTTAAGCCCCGCCCATGTTTAAGCCACTCCCACTTTTCTATTAAGCCCCGCCCACTTTTCTAGTAAGCCACACCCATTTTTAAGCCCCTCCCACCGTTTTAAGCCCCTCCCCTTTTAAACCCCACCCACTTTCAACCCTCACTTTCAACCCTAACCCTAACCCAACCCTCACTTTCAACCCTAACCCTAACCCTAATCCAACCCTCACTTTTAACCCTAACTTCACCCACTTTTAAGCCCCTCCCACTTTTTTATTAAGCCACTCCCACTTTTTTATTAAGCCCCGCCCACTTTTCTATTGAACCACCCCCATTTTTAAGCCACTCCCACCATTTTTAAGCCACTCCCACTTTTCTATTAAGCCCCGCCCACTTTTCTAGTAAACCACACCCATTTTTAAGCCACTCCCACCATTTTTAAGCCACTCCCACTTTTCTATTAAGCCCCGTCCACTTTTCTAGTAAGCCACACCCATTTTTAAGCCCCCCCACCGTTTTTAAGCCACTCCCACTTTTCTATTAAGCCCCGCCCATGTTTAAGCCACTCCCACTTTTCTATTAAGCCCCGCCCACTTTTCTATTAAACCACACACATTTTTAAACCCCTCCCACCGTTTTTAAGCCACTCCCACTTTTCTATTAAGCCCCGCCCACTTTTCTATTAAGTCACACCCATTTTTAAGACCCCCCCACCGTTTTTAAGCCACTCCCACTTTTCTATTAAGCCCCGCCCACTTTTCTATTAAGTCACACCCATTTTTAAACCCCTCCCACCATTTTTAAGCCACTCCCACTTTTCTATTAAGCCCCGCCCACTTTTCTAGTAAGCCACACCCATTTTTAAGCCCCCCCACCGTTTTTAAGCCACTCCCACTTTTCTGTTAAGCCCCGCCCATGTTTAAGCCACTCCCACTTTTCTATTAAGCCCCGCCCACTTTTCTATTAAGCCACACCCATTTTTAAGCCCCTCCCACCGTTTTAAGCCCCTCCCCTTTTAAACCCCACCCACTTTCAACCCTCACTTTCAACCCTAACCCTAACCCAACCCTCACTTTCAACCCTAACCCTAACCCTAATCCAACCCTCACTTTTAACCCTAACTTCACCCACTTTTAAGCCCCTCCCACTTTTTTTTATTAAGCCACTCCCACTTTTTTATTAAGCCCCGCCCACTTTTCTATTGAACCACACCCATTTTTAAGCCACTCCCACCATTTTTAAGCCACTCCCACTTTTCTATTAAGCCCCGCCCACTTTTCTAGTAAGCCACACCCATTTTTAAGCCCCCCCCCCCGTTTTTAAGCCACTCCCACTTTTCTATTAAGCCCCGCCCACTTTTCTATTAAGCCACACCCATTTTTAAGCCCCTCCCACCGTTTTAAGCCCCTCCCCTTTTAAACCCCACCCACTTTCAACCCTCACTTTCAACCCTAACCCTAACCCAACCCTCACTTTCAACCCTAACCCTAACCCTAACCCTAATCCAACCCTCACTTTTAACCCTAACTTCACCCACTTTTAAGCCCCTCCCACTTTTTAATTAAGCCACTCCCACTTTTTTATTAAGCCCCGCCCACTTTTCTATTGAACCACCCCCATTTTTAAGCCACTCCCACCATTTTTAAGCCACTCCCACTTTTCTATTAAGCCACGCCCACTTTTCTAGTAAACCACACCCATTTTTAAGCCACTCCCACCATTTTTAAGCCACTCCCACTTTTCTATTAAGCCCCGCCCATGTTTAAGCCACTCCCACTTTTCTATTAAGCCCCGCCCACTTTCAACCCTCACTTTCAACCCTAACCCTAACCCAACCCTCACTTTCAACCCTAACCCTAACCCTAATCCAACCCTCACTTTTAACCCTAACTTCACCCACTTTTAAGCCCCTCCCACTTTTTTTTATTAAGCCACTCCCACTTTTTTATTAAGCCCCGCCCACTTTTCTATTGAACCACACCCATTTTTAAGCCACTCCCACTTTTCTATTAAGCCCCGCCCACTTTTCTAGTAAGCCACACCCATTTTTAAGCCCCCCCCCGTTTTTAAGCCACTCCCACTTTTCTATTAAGCCCCGTCCACTTTTCTATTAAGTCACGCCCATTTTTAAGCCCCTCCCACCGTTTTTAAGCCACCCCCACTTTTCTATTAAGCCACGCCCACTTTTCTAGTAAGCCACACCCATTTTTAAGCCCCCCACCGTTTTTAAGCCACTCCCACTTTTCTGTTAAGCCCCGCCCATGTTTAAGCCACTCCCACTTTTCTATTAAGCCCCGCCCACTTTTCTAGTAAGCCACACCCATTTTTAAGCCCCTCCCACCGTTTTAAGCCCCTCCCCTTTTAAACCCCACCCACTTTCAACCCTCACTTTCAACCCTAACCCTAACCCAACCCTCACTTTCAACCCTAACCCTAACCCTAATCCAACCCTCACTTTTAACCCTAACTTCACCCACTTTTAAGCCCCTCCCACTTTTTTATTAAGCCACTCCCACTTTTTTATTAAGCCCCGCCCACTTTTCTATTGAACCACCCCCATTTTTAAGCCACTCCCACCATTTTTAAGCCACTCCCACTTTTCTATTAAGCCCCGCCCACTTTTCTAGTAAACCACACCCATTTTTAAGCCACTCCCACCATTTTTAAGCCACTCCCACTTTTCTATTAAGCCCCGTCCACTTTTCTAGTAAGCCACACCCATTTTTAAGCCCCCCCACCGTTTTTAAGCCACTCCCACTTTTCTATTAAGCCCCGCCCATGTTTAAGCCACTCCCACTTTTCTATTAAGCCCCGCCCACTTTTCTATTAAACCACACACATTTTTAAACCCCTCCCACCGTTTTTAAGCCACTCCCACTTTTCTATTAAGCCCCGCCCACTTTTCTATTAAGTCACACCCATTTTTAAGACCCCCCCACCGTTTTTAAGCCACTCCCACTTTTCTATTAAGCCCCGCCCACTTTTCTATTAAGTCACACCCATTTTTAAACCCCTCCCACCATTTTTAAGCCACTCCCACTTTTCTATTAAGCCCCGCCCACTTTTCTAGTAAGCCACACCCATTTTTAAGCCCCCCCACCGTTTTTAAGCCACTCCCACTTTTCTGTTAAGCCCCGCCCATGTTTAAGCCACTCCCACTTTTCTATTAAGCCCCGCCCACTTTTCTATTAAGCCACACCCATTTTTAAGCCCCTCCCACCGTTTTAAGCCCCTCCCCTTTTAAACCCCACCCACTTTCAACCCTCACTTTCAACCCTAACCCTAACCCAACCCTCACTTTCAACCCTAACCCTAACCCTAATCCAACCCTCACTTTTAACCCTAACTTCACCCACTTTTAAGCCCCTCCCACTTTTTTTTATTAAGCCACTCCCACTTTTTTATTAAGCCCCGCCCACTTTTCTATTGAACCACACCCATTTTTAAGCCACTCCCACCATTTTTAAGCCACTCCCACTTTTCTATTAAGCCCCGCCCACTTTTCTAGTAAGCCACACCCATTTTTAAGCCCCCCCCCCCGTTTTTAAGCCACTCCCACTTTTCTATTAAGCCCCGCCCACTTTTCTATTAAGTCACACCCATTTTTAAGCCACTCCCACAGTTTTTAAGCCACTCCCACTTTTCTATTAAGCCCCGCCCACTTTTCTATTAAGTCACACCCATTTTTAAACCCCTCCCACCGTTTTTAAGCCACTCCCACTTTTCTATCAAGCCCCGCCCACTTTTCTATTAAGTCACACCCATTTTTAAACCCCTCCCACCATTTTTAAGCCACTCCCACTTTTCTATTAAGCCCCGCCCACTTTTCTATTAAGCCACACCCATTTTTAAGCCCCTCCCACCGTTTTAAGCCCCTCCCCTTTTAAACCCCACCCACTTTCAACCCTCACTTTCAACCCTAACCCTAACCCAACCCTCACTTTCAACCCTAACCCTAACCCTAATCCAACCCTCACTTTTAACCCTAACTTCACCCACTTTTAAGCCCCTCCCACTTTTTTATTAAGCCACTCCCACTTTTTTATTAAGCCCCGCCCACTTTTCTATTGAACCACCCCCATTTTTAAGCCACTCCCACCATTTTTAAGCCACTCCCACTTTTCTATTAAGCCCCGCCCACTTTTCTAGTAAGCCACACCCATTTTTAAGCCCCCCCACCGTTTTTAAGCCACTCCCACTTTTCTGTTAAGCCCCGCCCATGTTTAAGCCACTCCCACTTTTCTATTAAGCCCCGCCCACTTTTCTATTAAGCCACACCCATTTTTAAGCCCCTCCCACCGTTTTAAGCCCCTCCCCTTTTAAACCCCACCCACTTTCAACCCTCACTTTCAACCCTAACCCTAACCCAACCCTCACTTTCAACCCTAACCCTAACCCTAACCCTAATCCAACCCTCACTTTTAACCCTAACTTCACCCACTTTTAAGCCCCTCCCACTTTTTAATTAAGCCACTCCCACTTTTTTATTAAGCCCCGCCCACTTTTCTATTGAACCACCCCCATTTTTAAGCCACTCCCACCATTTTTAAGCCACTCCCACTTTTCTATTAAGCCACGCCCACTTTTCTAGTAAACCACACCCATTTTTAAGCCACTCCCACCATTTTTAAGCCACTCCCACTTTTCTATTAAGCCCCGCCCATGTTTAAGCCACTCCCACTTTTCTATTAAGCCCCGCCCACTTTCAACCCTCACTTTCAACCCTAACCCTAACCCAACCCTCACTTTCAACCCTAACCCTAACCCTAATCCAACCCTCACTTTTAACCCTAACTTCACCCACTTTTAAGCCCCTCCCACTTTTTTTTATTAAGCCACTCCCACTTTTTTATTAAGCCCCGCCCACTTTTCTATTGAACCACACCCATTTTTAAGCCACTCCCACTTTTCTATTAAGCCCCGCCCACTTTTCTAGTAAGCCACACCCATTTTTAAGCCCCCCCCCGTTTTTAAGCCACTCCCACTTTTCTATTAAGCCCCGTCCACTTTTCTATTAAGTCACGCCCATTTTTAAGCCCCTCCCACCGTTTTTAAGCCACTCCCACTTTTCTATTAAGCCCCGCCCACTTTTCTAGTAAGCCACACCCATTTTTAAGCCCCCCCACCGTTTTTAAGCCACTCCCACTTTTCTGTTAAGCCCCGCCCATGTTTAAGCCACTCCCACTTTTCTATTAAGCCCCGCCCACTTTTCTATTAAACCACACCCATTTTTAAGCCCCCCCCCGTTTTTCAGCCACTCCCACTTTTCTATTAAGCCCCGTCCACTTTTCTATTAAGTCACGCCCATTTTTAAGCCCCTCCCACCGTTTTTAAGCCACCCCCACTTTTCTATTAAGCCACGCCCACTTTTCTAGTAAGCCACACCCATTTTTAAGCCCCCCACCGTTTTTAAGCCACTCCCACTTTTCTGTTAAGCCCCGCCCATGTTTAAGCCACTCCCACTTTTCTATTAAGCCCCGCCCACTTTTCTAGTAAGCCACACCCATTTTTAAGCCCCTCCCACCGTTTTAAGCCCCTCCCCTTTTAAACCCCACCCACTTTCAACCCTCACTTTCAACCCTAACCCTAACCCAACCCTCACTTTCAACCCTAACCCTAACCCTAATCCAACCCTCACTTTTAACCCTAACTTCACCCACTTTTAAGCCCCTCCCACTTTTTTATTAAGCCACTCCCACTTTTTTATTAAGCCCCGCCCACTTTTCTATTGAACCACCCCCATTTTTAAGCCACTCCCACCATTTTTAAGCCACTCCCACTTTTCTATTAAGCCCCGCCCACTTTTCTAGTAAACCACACCCATTTTTAAGCCACTCCCACCATTTTTAAGCCACTCCCACTTTTCTATTAAGCCCCGTCCACTTTTCTAGTAAGCCACACCCATTTTTAAGCCCCCCCACCGTTTTTAAGCCACTCCCACTTTTCTATTAAGCCCCGCCCATGTTTAAGCCACTCCCACTTTTCTATTAAGCCCCGCCCACTTTTCTATTAAACCACACACATTTTTAAACCCCTCCCACCGTTTTTAAGCCACTCCCACTTTTCTATTAAGCCCCGCCCACTTTTCTATTAAGTCACACCCATTTTTAAGACCCCCCCACCGTTTTTAAGCCACTCCCACTTTTCTATTAAGCCCCGCCCACTTTTCTATTAAGTCACACCCATTTTTAAACCCCTCCCACCATTTTTAAGCCACTCCCACTTTTCTATTAAGCCCCGCCCACTTTTCTAGTAAGCCACACCCATTTTTAAGCCCCCCCACCGTTTTTAAGCCACTCCCACTTTTCTGTTAAGCCCCGCCCATGTTTAAGCCACTCCCACTTTTCTATTAAGCCCCGCCCACTTTTCTATTAAGCCACACCCATTTTTAAGCCCCTCCCACCGTTTTAAGCCCCTCCCCTTTTAAACCCCACCCACTTTCAACCCTCACTTTCAACCCTAACCCTAACCCAACCCTCACTTTCAACCCTAACCCTAACCCTAACCCTAATCCAACCCTCACTTTTAACCCTAACTTCACCCACTTTTAAGCCCCTCCCACTTTTTAATTAAGCCACTCCCACTTTTTTATTAAGCCCCGCCCACTTTTCTATTGAACCACCCCCATTTTTAAGCCACTCCCACCATTTTTAAGCCACTCCCACTTTTCTGTTAAGCCCCGCCCATGTTTAAGCCACTCCCACTTTTCTATTAAGCCCCGCCCACTTTTCTATTAAGCCACACCCATTTTTAAGCCCCTCCCACCGTTTTAAGCCCCTCCCCTTTTAAACCCCACCCACTTTCAACCCTCACTTTCAACCCTAACCCTAACCCAACCCTCACTTTCAACCCTAACCCTAACCCTAATCCAACCCTCACTTTTAACCCTAACTTCACCCACTTTTAAGCCCCTCCCACTTTTTTTTATTAAGCCACTCCCACTTTTTTATTAAGCCCCGCCCACTTTTCTATTGAACCACACCCATTTTTAAGCCACTCCCACCATTTTTAAGCCACTCCCACTTTTCTATTAAGCCCCGCCCACTTTTCTAGTAAGCCACACCCATTTTTAAGCCCCCCCCCCGTTTTTAAGCCACCCCCACTTTTCTATTAAGCCACGCCCACTTTTCTAGTAAGCCACACCCATTTTTAAGCCCCCCACCGTTTTTAAGCCACTCCCACTTTTCTGTTAAGCCCCGCCCATGTTTAAGCCACTCCCACTTTTCTATTAAGCCCCGCCCACTTTTCTAGTAAGCCACACCCATTTTTAAGCCCCTCCCACCGTTTTAAGCCCCTCCCCTTTTAAACCCCACCCACTTTCAACCCTCACTTTCAACCCTAACCCTAACCCAACCCTCACTTTCAACCCTAACCCTAACCCTAATCCAACCCTCACTTTTAACCCTAACTTCACCCACTTTTAAGCCCCTCCCACTTTTTTATTAAGCCACTCCCACTTTTTTATTAAGCCCCGCCCACTTTTCTATTGAACCACCCCCATTTTTAAGCCACTCCCACCATTTTTAAGCCACTCCCACTTTTCTATTAAGCCCCGCCCACTTTTCTAGTAAACCACACCCATTTTTAAGCCACTCCCACCATTTTTAAGCCACTCCCACTTTTCTATTAAGCCCCGTCCACTTTTCTAGTAAGCCACACCCATTTTTAAGCCCCCCCACCGTTTTTAAGCCACTCCCACTTTTCTATTAAGCCCCGCCCATGTTTAAGCCACTCCCACTTTTCTATTAAGCCCCGCCCACTTTTCTATTAAACCACACACATTTTTAAACCCCTCCCACCGTTTTTAAGCCACTCCCACTTTTCTATTAAGCCCCGCCCACTTTTCTATTAAGTCACACCCATTTTTAAGACCCCCCCACCGTTTTTAAGCCACTCCCACTTTTCTATTAAGCCCCGCCCACTTTTCTATTAAGTCACACCCATTTTTAAACCCCTCCCACCATTTTTAAGCCACTCCCACTTTTCTATTAAGCCCCGCCCACTTTTCTAGTAAGCCACACCCATTTTTAAGCCCCCCCACCGTTTTTAAGCCACTCCCACTTTTCTGTTAAGCCCCGCCCATGTTTAAGCCACTCCCACTTTTCTATTAAGCCCCGCCCACTTTTCTATTAAGCCACACCCATTTTTAAGCCCCTCCCACCGTTTTAAGCCCCTCCCCTTTTAAACCCCACCCACTTTCAACCCTCACTTTCAACCCTAACCCTAACCCAACCCTCACTTTCAACCCTAACCCTAACCCTAACCCTAATCCAACCCTCACTTTTAACCCTAACTTCACCCACTTTTAAGCCCCTCCCACTTTTTAATTAAGCCACTCCCACTTTTTTATTAAGCCCCGCCCACTTTTCTATTGAACCACCCCCATTTTTAAGCCACTCCCACCATTTTTAAGCCACTCCCACTTTTCTATTAAGCCACGCCCACTTTTCTAGTAAACCACACCCATTTTTAAGCCACTCCCACCATTTTTAAGCCACTCCCACTTTTCTATTAAGCCCCGCCCATGTTTAAGCCACTCCCACTTTTCTATTAAGCCCCGCCCACTTTCAACCCTCACTTTCAACCCTAACCCTAACCCAACCCTCACTTTCAACCCTAACCCTAACCCTAATCCAACCCTCACTTTTAACCCTAACTTCACCCACTTTTAAGCCCCTCCCACTTTTTTTTATTAAGCCACTCCCACTTTTTTATTAAGCCCCGCCCACTTTTCTATTGAACCACACCCATTTTTAAGCCACTCCCACTTTTCTATTAAGCCCCGCCCACTTTTCTAGTAAGCCACACCCATTTTTAAGCCCCCCCCCCCGTTTTTAAGCCACTCCCACTTTTCTATTAAGCCCCGTCCACTTTTCTATTAAGTCACGCCCATTTTTAAGCCCCTCCCACCGTTTTTAAGCCACTCCCACTTTTCTATTAAGCCCCGCCCACTTTTCTAGTAAGCCACACCCATTTTTAAGCCCCCCCACCGTTTTTAAGCCACTCCCACTTTTCTGTTAAGCCCCGCCCATGTTTAAGCCACTCCCACTTTTCTATTAAGCCCCGCCCACTTTTCTATTAAACCACACCCATTTTTAAGCCCCCCCCCCGTTTTTCAGCCACTCCCACTTTTCTATTAAGCCCCGTCCACTTTTCTATTAAGTCACGCCCATTTTTAAGCCCCTCCCACCGTTTTTAAGCCACCCCCACTTTTCTATTAAGCCACGCCCACTTTTCTAGTAAGCCACACCCATTTTTAAGCCCCCCACCGTTTTTAAGCCACTCCCACTTTTCTGTTAAGCCCCGCCCATGTTTAAGCCACTCCCACTTTTCTATTAAGCCCCGCCCACTTTTCTAGTAAGCCACACCCATTTTTAAGCCCCTCCCACCGTTTTAAGCCCCTCCCCTTTTAAACCCCACCCACTTTCAACCCTCACTTTCAACCCTAACCCTAACCCAACCCTCACTTTCAACCCTAACCCTAACCCTAATCCAACCCTCACTTTTAACCCTAACTTCACCCACTTTTAAGCCCCTCCCACTTTTTTATTAAGCCACTCCCACTTTTTTATTAAGCCCCGCCCACTTTTCTATTGAACCACCCCCATTTTTAAGCCACTCCCACCATTTTTAAGCCACTCCCACTTTTCTATTAAGCCCCGCCCACTTTTCTAGTAAACCACACCCATTTTTAAGCCACTCCCACCATTTTTAAGCCACTCCCACTTTTCTATTAAGCCCCGTCCACTTTTCTAGTAAGCCACACCCATTTTTAAGCCCCCCCACCGTTTTTAAGCCACTCCCACTTTTCTATTAAGCCCCGCCCATGTTTAAGCCACTCCCACTTTTCTATTAAGCCCCGCCCACTTTTCTATTAAACCACACACATTTTTAAACCCCTCCCACCGTTTTTAAGCCACTCCCACTTTTCTATTAAGCCCCGCCCACTTTTCTATTAAGTCACACCCATTTTTAAGACCCCCCCACCGTTTTTAAGCCACTCCCACTTTTCTATTAAGCCCCGCCCACTTTTCTATTAAGTCACACCCATTTTTAAACCCCTCCCACCATTTTTAAGCCACTCCCACTTTTCTATTAAGCCCCGCCCACTTTTCTAGTAAGCCACACCCATTTTTAAGCCCCCCCACCGTTTTTAAGCCACTCCCACTTTTCTGTTAAGCCCCGCCCATGTTTAAGCCACTCCCACTTTTCTATTAAGCCCCGCCCACTTTTCTATTAAGCCACACCCATTTTTAAGCCCCTCCCACCGTTTTAAGCCCCTCCCCTTTTAAACCCCACCCACTTTCAACCCTCACTTTCAACCCTAACCCTAACCCAACCCTCACTTTCAACCCTAACCCTAACCCTAACCCTAATCCAACCCTCACTTTTAACCCTAACTTCACCCACTTTTAAGCCCCTCCCACTTTTTAATTAAGCCACTCCCACTTTTTTATTAAGCCCCGCCCACTTTTCTATTGAACCACCCCCATTTTTAAGCCACTCCCACCATTTTTAAGCCACTCCCACTTTTCTATTAAGCCACGCCCACTTTTCTAGTAAACCACACCCATTTTTAAGCCACTCCCACCATTTTTAAGCCACGCCCACTTTTCTATTAAGCCCCGCCCATGTTTAAGCCACTCCCACTTTTCTATTAAGCCCCGCCCACTTTCAACCCTCACTTTCAACCCTAACCCTAACCCAACCCTCACTTTCAACCCTAACCCTAACCCTAATCCAACCCTCACTTTTAACCCTAACTTCACCCACTTTTAAGCCCCTCCCACTTTTTTTTATTAAGCCACTCCCACTTTTTTATTAAGCCCCGCCCACTTTTCTATTGAACCACACCCATTTTTAAGCCACTCCCACTTTTCTATTAAGCCCCGCCCACTTTTCTAGTAAGCCACACCCATTTTTAAGCCCCCCCCGTTTTTAAGCCACTCCCACTTTTCTATTAAGCCCCGTCCACTTTTCTATTAAGTCACGCCCATTTTTAAGCCCCTCCCACCGTTTTTAAGCCACTCCCACTTTTCTATTAAGCCCCGCCCACTTTTCTAGTAAGCCACACCCATTTTTAAGCCCCCCCACCGTTTTTAAGCCACTCCCACTTTTCTGTTAAGCCCCGCCCATGTTTAAGCCACTCCCACTTTTCTATTAAGCCCCGCCCACTTTTCTATTAAACCACACCCATTTTTAAGCCCCCCCCCGTTTTTCAGCCACTCCCACTTTTCTATTAAGCCCCGTCCACTTTTCTATTAAGTCACGCCCATTTTTAAGCCCCTCCCACCGTTTTTAAGCCACCCCCACTTTTCTATTAAGCCACGCCCACTTTTCTAGTAAGCCACACCCATTTTTAAGCCCCCCACCGTTTTTAAGCCACTCCCACTTTTCTGTTAAGCCCCGCCCATGTTTAAGCCACTCCCACTTTTCTATTAAGCCCCGCCCACTTTTCTAGTAAGCCACACCCATTTTTAAGCCCCTCCCACCGTTTTAAGCCCCTCCCCTTTTAAACCCCACCCACTTTCAACCCTCACTTTCAACCCTAACCCTAACCCAACCCTCACTTTCAACCCTAACCCTAACCCTAATCCAACCCTCACTTTTAACCCTAACTTCACCCACTTTTAAGCCCCTCCCACTTTTTTATTAAGCCACTCCCACTTTTTTATTAAGCCCCGCCCACTTTTCTATTGAACCACCCCCATTTTTAAGCCACTCCCACCATTTTTAAGCCACTCCCACTTTTCTATTAAGCCCCGCCCACTTTTCTAGTAAACCACACCCATTTTTAAGCCACTCCCACCATTTTTAAGCCACTCCCACTTTTCTATTAAGCCCCGTCCACTTTTCTAGTAAGCCACACCCATTTTTAAGCCCCCCCACCGTTTTTAAGCCACTCCCACTTTTCTATTAAGCCCCGCCCATGTTTAAGCCACTCCCACTTTTCTATTAAGCCCCGCCCACTTTTCTATTAAACCACACACATTTTTAAACCCCTCCCACCGTTTTTAAGCCACTCCCACTTTTCTATTAAGCCCCGCCCACTTTTCTATTAAGTCACACCCATTTTTAAGACCCCCCCACCGTTTTTAAGCCACTCCCACTTTTCTATTAAGCCCCGCCCACTTTTCTATTAAGTCACACCCATTTTTAAACCCCTCCCACCATTTTTAAGCCACTCCCACTTTTCTATTAAGCCCCGCCCACTTTTCTAGTAAGCCACACCCATTTTTAAGCCCCCCCACCGTTTTTAAGCCACTCCCACTTTTCTGTTAAGCCCCGCCCATGTTTAAGCCACTCCCACTTTTCTATTAAGCCCCGCCCACTTTTCTATTAAGCCACACCCATTTTTAAGCCCCTCCCACCGTTTTAAGCCCCTCCCCTTTTAAACCCCACCCACTTTCAACCCTCACTTTCAACCCTAACCCTAACCCAACCCTCACTTTCAACCCTAACCCTAACCCTAATCCAACCCTCACTTTTAACCCTAACTTCACCCACTTTTAAGCCCCTCCCACTTTTTTTTATTAAGCCACTCCCACTTTTTTATTAAGCCCCGCCCACTTTTCTATTGAACCACACCCATTTTTAAGCCACTCCCACCATTTTTAAGCCACTCCCACTTTTCTATTAAGCCCCGCCCACTTTTCTAGTAAGCCACACCCATTTTTAAGCCCCCCCCCCGTTTTTAAGCCACTCCCACTTTTCTATTAAGCCCCGCCCACTTTTCTATTAAGTCACACCCATTTTTAAGCCACTCCCACAGTTTTTAAGCCACTCCCACTTTTCTATTAAGCCCCGCCCACTTTTCTATTAAGTCACACCCATTTTTAAACCCCTCCCACCGTTTTTAAGCCACTCCCACTTTTCTATTAAGCCCCGCCCACTTTTCTATTAAACCACACACATTTTTAAACCCCTCCCACCGTTTTTAAGCCACTCCCACTTTTCTATTAAGCCCCGCCCACTTTTCTATTAAGTCACACCCATTTTTAAACCCCTCCCACCATTTTTAAGCCACTCCCACTTTTCTATTAAGCCCCGCCCACTTTTCTAGTAAGCCACACCCATTTTTAAGCCCCCCACCGTTTTTAAGCCACTCCCACTTTTCTGTTAAGCCCCGCCCACTTTTCTAGTAAGCCACACCCATTTTTAAGCCCCCCCCCCGTTTTTAAGCCACCCCCACTTTTCTATTAAGCCACGCCCACTTTTCTAGTAAGCCACACCCATTTTTAAGCCCCCCACCGTTTTTAAGCCACTCCCACTTTTCTGTTAAGCCCCGCCCATGTTTAAGCCACTCCCACTTTTCTATTAAGCCCCGCCCACTTTTCTAGTAAGCCACACCCATTTTTAAGCCCCTCCCACCGTTTTAAGCCCCTCCCCTTTTAAACCCCACCCACTTTCAACCCTCACTTTCAACCCTAACCCTAACCCAACCCTCACTTTCAACCCTAACCCTAACCCTAATCCAACCCTCACTTTTAACCCTAACTTCACCCACTTTTAAGCCCCTCCCACTTTTTTATTAAGCCACTCCCACTTTTTTATTAAGCCCCGCCCACTTTTCTATTGAACCACCCCCATTTTTAAGCCACTCCCACCATTTTTAAGCCACTCCCACTTTTCTATTAAGCCCCGCCCACTTTTCTAGTAAACCACACCCATTTTTAAGCCACTCCCACCATTTTTAAGCCACTCCCACTTTTCTATTAAGCCCCGTCCACTTTTCTAGTAAGCCACACCCATTTTTAAGCCCCCCCACCGTTTTTAAGCCACTCCCACTTTTCTATTAAGCCCCGCCCATGTTTAAGCCACTCCCACTTTTCTATTAAGCCCCGCCCACTTTTCTATTAAACCACACACATTTTTAAACCCCTCCCACCGTTTTTAAGCCACTCCCACTTTTCTATTAAGCCCCGCCCACTTTTCTATTAAGTCACACCCATTTTTAAGACCCCCCCACCGTTTTTAAGCCACTCCCACTTTTCTATTAAGCCCCGCCCACTTTTCTATTAAGTCACACCCATTTTTAAACCCCTCCCACCATTTTTAAGCCACTCCCACTTTTCTATTAAGCCCCGCCCACTTTTCTAGTAAGCCACACCCATTTTTAAGCCCCCCCACCGTTTTTAAGCCACTCCCACTTTTCTGTTAAGCCCCGCCCATGTTTAAGCCACTCCCACTTTTCTATTAAGCCCCGCCCACTTTTCTATTAAGCCACACCCATTTTTAAGCCCCTCCCACCGTTTTAAGCCCCTCCCCTTTTAAACCCCACCCACTTTCAACCCTCACTTTCAACCCTAACCCTAACCCAACCCTCACTTTCAACCCTAACCCTAACCCTAACCCTAATCCAACCCTCACTTTTAACCCTAACTTCACCCACTTTTAAGCCCCTCCCACTTTTTAATTAAGCCACTCCCACTTTTTTATTAAGCCCCGCCCACTTTTCTATTGAACCACCCCCATTTTTAAGCCACTCCCACCATTTTTAAGCCACTCCCACTTTTCTATTAAGCCACGCCCACTTTTCTAGTAAACCACACCCATTTTTAAGCCACTCCCACCATTTTTAAGCCACTCCCACTTTTCTATTAAGCCCCGCCCATGTTTAAGCCACTCCCACTTTTCTATTAAGCCCCGCCCACTTTCAACCCTCACTTTCAACCCTAACCCTAACCCAACCCTCACTTTCAACCCTAACCCTAACCCTAATCCAACCCTCACTTTTAACCCTAACTTCACCCACTTTTAAGCCCCTCCCACTTTTTTTTATTAAGCCACTCCCACTTTTTTATTAAGCCCCGCCCACTTTTCTATTGAACCACACCCATTTTTAAGCCACTCCCACTTTTCTATTAAGCCCCGCCCACTTTTCTAGTAAGCCACACCCATTTTTAAGCCCCCCCCCCGTTTTTAAGCCACTCCCACTTTTCTATTAAGCCCCGTCCACTTTTCTATTAAGTCACGCCCATTTTTAAGCCCCTCCCACCGTTTTTAAGCCACTCCCACTTTTCTATTAAGCCCCGCCCACTTTTCTAGTAAGCCACACCCATTTTTAAGCCCCCCCACCGTTTTTAAGCCACTCCCACTTTTCTGTTAAGCCCCGCCCATGTTTAAGCCACTCCCACTTTTCTATTAAGCCCCGCCCACTTTTCTATTAAACCACACCCATTTTTAAGCCCCCCCCCGTTTTTCAGCCACTCCCACTTTTCTATTAAGCCCCGTCCACTTTTCTATTAAGTCACGCCCATTTTTAAGCCCCTCCCACCGTTTTTAAGCCACCCCCACTTTTCTATTAAGCCACGCCCACTTTTCTAGTAAGCCACACCCATTTTTAAGCCCCCCACCGTTTTTAAGCCACTCCCACTTTTCTGTTAAGCCCCGCCCATGTTTAAGCCACTCCCACTTTTCTATTAAGCCCCGCCCACTTTTCTAGTAAGCCACACCCATTTTTAAGCCCCTCCCACCGTTTTAAGCCCCTCCCCTTTTAAACCCCACCCACTTTCAACCCTCACTTTCAACCCTAACCCTAACCCAACCCTCACTTTCAACCCTAACCCTAACCCTAATCCAACCCTCACTTTTAACCCTAACTTCACCCACTTTTAAGCCCCTCCCACTTTTTTATTAAGCCACTCCCACTTTTTTATTAAGCCCCGCCCACTTTTCTATTGAACCACCCCCATTTTTAAGCCACTCCCACCATTTTTAAGCCACTCCCACTTTTCTATTAAGCCCCGCCCACTTTTCTAGTAAACCACACCCATTTTTAAGCCACTCCCACCATTTTTAAGCCACTCCCACTTTTCTATTAAGCCCCGTCCACTTTTCTAGTAAGCCACACCCATTTTTAAGCCCCCCCACCGTTTTTAAGCCACTCCCACTTTTCTATTAAGCCCCGCCCATGTTTAAGCCACTCCCACTTTTCTATTAAGCCCCGCCCACTTTTCTATTAAACCACACACATTTTTAAACCCCTCCCACCGTTTTTAAGCCACTCCCACTTTTCTATTAAGCCCCGCCCACTTTTCTATTAAGTCACACCCATTTTTAAGACCCCCCCACCGTTTTTAAGCCACTCCCACTTTTCTATTAAGCCCCGCCCACTTTTCTATTAAGTCACACCCATTTTTAAACCCCTCCCACCATTTTTAAGCCACTCCCACTTTTCTATTAAGCCCCGCCCACTTTTCTAGTAAGCCACACCCATTTTTAAGCCCCCCCACCGTTTTTAAGCCACTCCCACTTTTCTGTTAAGCCCCGCCCATGTTTAAGCCACTCCCACTTTTCTATTAAGCCCCGCCCACTTTTCTATTAAGCCACACCCATTTTTAAGCCCCTCCCACCGTTTTAAGCCCCTCCCCTTTTAAACCCCACCCACTTTCAACCCTCACTTTCAACCCTAACCCTAACCCAACCCTCACTTTCAACCCTAACCCTAACCCTAACCCTAATCCAACCCTCACTTTTAACCCTAACTTCACCCACTTTTAAGCCCCTCCCACTTTTTAATTAAGCCACTCCCACTTTTTTATTAAGCCCCGCCCACTTTTCTATTGAACCACCCCCATTTTTAAGCCACTCCCACCATTTTTAAGCCACTCCCACTTTTCTATTAAGCCACGCCCACTTTTCTAGTAAACCACACCCATTTTTAAGCCACTCCCACCATTTTTAAGCCACTCCCACTTTTCTATTAAGCCCCGCCCATGTTTAAGCCACTCCCACTTTTCTATTAAGCCCCGCCCACTTTCAACCCTCACTTTCAACCCTAACCCTAACCCAACCCTCACTTTCAACCCTAACCCTAACCCTAATCCAACCCTCACTTTTAACCCTAACTTCACCCACTTTTAAGCCCCTCCCACTTTTTTTTATTAAGCCACTCCCACTTTTTTATTAAGCCCCGCCCACTTTTCTATTGAACCACACCCATTTTTAAGCCACTCCCACTTTTCTATTAAGCCCCGCCCACTTTTCTAGTAAGCCACACCCATTTTTAAGCCCCCCCCGTTTTTAAGCCACTCCCACTTTTCTATTAAGCCCCGTCCACTTTTCTATTAAGTCACGCCCATTTTTAAGCCCCTCCCACCGTTTTTAAGCCACTCCCACTTTTCTATTAAGCCCCGCCCACTTTTCTAGTAAGCCACACCCATTTTTAAGCCCCCCCACCGTTTTTAAGCCACTCCCACTTTTCTGTTAAGCCCCGCCCATGTTTAAGCCACTCCCACTTTTCTATTAAGCCCCGCCCACTTTTCTATTAAACCACACCCATTTTTAAGCCCCCCCCCGTTTTTCAGCCACTCCCACTTTTCTATTAAGCCCCGTCCACTTTTCTATTAAGTCACGCCCATTTTTAAGCCCCTCCCACCGTTTTTAAGCCACCCCCACTTTTCTATTAAGCCACGCCCACTTTTCTAGTAAGCCACACCCATTTTTAAGCCCCCCACCGTTTTTAAGCCACTCCCACTTTTCTGTTAAGCCCCGCCCATGTTTAAGCCACTCCCACTTTTCTATTAAGCCCCGCCCACTTTTCTAGTAAGCCACACCCATTTTTAAGCCCCTCCCACCGTTTTAAGCCCCTCCCCTTTTAAACCCCACCCACTTTCAACCCTCACTTTCAACCCTAACCCTAACCCAACCCTCACTTTCAACCCTAACCCTAACCCTAATCCAACCCTCACTTTTAACCCTAACTTCACCCACTTTTAAGCCCCTCCCACTTTTTTATTAAGCCACTCCCACTTTTTTATTAAGCCCCGCCCACTTTTCTATTGAACCACCCCCATTTTTAAGCCACTCCCACCATTTTTAAGCCACTCCCACTTTTCTATTAAGCCCCGCCCACTTTTCTAGTAAACCACACCCATTTTTAAGCCACTCCCACCATTTTTAAGCCACTCCCACTTTTCTATTAAGCCCCGTCCACTTTTCTAGTAAGCCACACCCATTTTTAAGCCCCCCCACCGTTTTTAAGCCACTCCCACTTTTCTATTAAGCCCCGCCCATGTTTAAGCCACTCCCACTTTTCTATTAAGCCCCGCCCACTTTTCTATTAAACCACACACATTTTTAAACCCCTCCCACCGTTTTTAAGCCACTCCCACTTTTCTATTAAGCCCCGCCCACTTTTCTATTAAGTCACACCCATTTTTAAGACCCCCCCACCGTTTTTAAGCCACTCCCACTTTTCTATTAAGCCCCGCCCACTTTTCTATTAAGTCACACCCATTTTTAAACCCCTCCCACCATTTTTAAGCCACTCCCACTTTTCTATTAAGCCCCGCCCACTTTTCTAGTAAGCCACACCCATTTTTAAGCCCCCCCACCGTTTTTAAGCCACTCCCACTTTTCTGTTAAGCCCCGCCCATGTTTAAGCCACTCCCACTTTTCTATTAAGCCCCGCCCACTTTTCTATTAAGCCACACCCATTTTTAAGCCCCTCCCACCGTTTTAAGCCCCTCCCCTTTTAAACCCCACCCACTTTCAACCCTCACTTTCAACCCTAACCCTAACCCAACCCTCACTTTCAACCCTAACCCTAACCCTAATCCAACCCTCACTTTTAACCCTAACTTCACCCACTTTTAAGCCCCTCCCACTTTTTTTTATTAAGCCACTCCCACTTTTTTATTAAGCCCCGCCCACTTTTCTATTGAACCACACCCATTTTTAAGCCACTCCCACCATTTTTAAGCCACTCCCACTTTTCTATTAAGCCCCGCCCACTTTTCTAGTAAGCCACACCCATTTTTAAGCCCCCCCCCCGTTTTTAAGCCACTCCCACTTTTCTATTAAGCCCCGCCCACTTTTCTATTAAGTCACACCCATTTTTAAGCCACTCCCACAGTTTTTAAGCCACTCCCACTTTTCTATTAAGCCCCGCCCACTTTTCTATTAAGTCACACCCATTTTTAAACCCCTCCCACCGTTTTTAAGCCACTCCCACTTTTCTATTAAGCCCCGCCCACTTTTCTATTAAACCACACACATTTTTAAACCCCTCCCACCGTTTTTAAGCCACTCCCACTTTTCTATTAAGCCCCGCCCACTTTTCTATTAAGTCACACCCATTTTTAAACCCCTCCCACCATTTTTAAGCCACTCCCACTTTTCTATTAAGCCCCGCCCACTTTTCTAGTAAGCCACACCCATTTTTAAGCCCCCCACCGTTTTTAAGCCACTCCCACTTTTCTGTTAAGCCCCGCCCATGTTTAAGCCACTCCCACTTTTCTATTAAGCCCCGCCCACTTTTCTATTAAGCCACACCCATTTTTAAGCCCCTCCCACCGTTTTAAGCCCCTCCCCTTTTAAACCCCACCCACTTTCAACCCTCACTTTCAACCCTAACCCTAACCCAACCCTCACTTTCAACCCTAACCCTAACCCTAACCCTAATCCAACCCTCACTTTTAACCCTAACTTCTCCCACTTTTAAGCCCCTCCCACTTTTTTTATTAAGCCACTCCCACTTTTTTATTAAGCCCCGCCCACTTTTCTATTGAACCACACCCATTTTTAAGCCACTCCCACCATTTTTAAGCCACTCCCACTTTTCTATTAAGCCCCGCCCACTTTTCTAGTAAGCCACACCCATTTTTAAGCCCCCCCCCCGTTTTTAAGCCACTCCCACTTTTCTATTAAGCCCCGCCCACTTTTCTATTAAGTCACACCCATTTTTAAACCCCTCCCACCATTTTTAAGCCACTCCCACTTTTCTATTAAGCCCCGCCCACTTTTCTAGTAAGCCACACCCATTTTTAAGCCCCCCCACCGTTTTTAAGCCACTCACACTTTTCTATTAAGCCCCGCCCACTTTTCTAGTAAGCCACACCCATTTTTAAGCCCCCCACCGTTTTTAAGCCACTCCCACTTTTCTGTTAAGCACCGCCCATGTTTAAGCCACTCCCACTTTTCTATTAAGTCACACCCATTTTTAAACCCCTCCCACCATTTTTAAGCCACTCCCACTTTTCTATTAAGTCACACCCATTTTTAAACCCCTCCCACCATTCTTAAGCCACTCCCACTTTTCTATTAAGCCCCGCCCACTTTTCTAGTAAGCCACACCCATTTTTAAGCCCCTCCCACCGTTTTAAGCCCCTCCCCTTTTAAACCCCACCCACTTTCAACCCTCACTTTCAACCCTAACCCTAACCCAACCCTCACTTTCAACCCTAACCCTAACCCTAACCCTAATCCAACCCTCACTTTTAACCCTAACTTCACCCACTTTTAAGCCCCTCCCACTTTTTTATTAAGCCCCGCCCACTTTTCTATTGAACCACACCCATTTTTAAGCCACTCCCACCGTTTTTAAGCCCCTCCCCATTTAAACCCCCCGCACTTTCAACTCTCACTTTCAACCCTAACCCTAACCCTAACCCAACCCTCACTTTCAACCCTAACCCTAACTTGTCTCTGATTGGTTAGTACCCAAATGAGTCACATACCTACATTTTCATATTCCCATTTAACCCTGGGCCAAACAAAAATAGAAAAATAATCCTAAGTGTCAACCCTAAACCTAACCGTAACTTTCAACCCCAGCTATAACTTTCAACCCTAACCCTAACTTGTCTCTGATTGGTTAGTATCCAAATGAGTCACATACCTAAATTTTTGTATTCCCCTATAACCCGAACCCTAACCCTAATTTTCGTATTCCCCTATAACCCTAACCCCTATAACCCTGGGCCAATCAAAAATAGAAAAATAATCCTAAGTGTCAACCCTAACCCTAACTTTCAACCCTAACCCTAACTTGTCTCTGATTGGTTAGTACCCAAATGAGTCACATACCTAAATTTTCGTATTCCCTTATAACCCTGGGCCAAACAAAAATAGAAAAATAATCCTAAATGTCAACCCTAACTTTCAACCCTAAGCCTAACTTTCAACCCTAACCCTAACTTGTCTCTGATTGGTTAGTACCCAAATGAGTCACATACCTACATTTTCATATTCCCCTATAACCCTGGGCCAAACAAAAATAGAAAAATAATCCTAAGTGTCAACCCTAAACCTAACCGTAACTTTCAACCCCAGCTATAACTTTCAACCCTAACCCTAACTTGTCTCTGATTGGTTAGTATCCAAATGAGTCACATACCTAAATTTTTGTATTCCCCTATAACCCGAACCCTAACCCTAATTTTCGTATTCCCCTATAACCCTAACCCCTATAACCCTGGGCCAATCAAAAATAGAAAAATAATCCTAAGTGTCAACCCTAACCCTAACTTTCAACCCTAACCCTAACTTGTCTCTGATTGGTTAGTACCCAAATGAGTCACATACCTAAATTTTCGTATTCCCTTATAACCCTGGGCCAAACAAAAATAGAAAAATAATCCTAAATGTCAACCCTAACTTTCAACCCTAAGCCTAACTTTCAACCCTAACCCTAACTTGTCTCTGATTGGTTAGTACCCAAATGAGTCACATACCTACATTTTCATATTCCCCTATAACCCTGGGCCAAACAAAAATAGAAAAATAATCCTAAGTGTCAACCCTAAACCTAACCATAACTTTCAACCCCAGCTATAACTTTCAACCCTAACCCTAACTTGTCTCTGATTGGTTAGTACCCAAATGAGTCACATTCCTACATTTTCGTATTCCCCTCTAACCCTGGGCCAAACAACAATAGTAAAATAATCCTAAATGTCAACCCTAACCCTAACTTTCAACCCTAACCCTAACTTTCAACCCTAACCCTAACTTGTCTCTGATTGGTTAGTACCCAAATGAGTCACATACCTACATTTTTGTACTCCCCTATAACCCTGGGCCAAACAAAAATAGAAAAATAATCCTAAGTGTCAACCCTAACCCTAACTTTCAACCCTAACACTAACTTTCAACCCTAACCCTAACTTGTCTCTGATTGGTTAGTACCCAAATTAGTCACATACCTACATTTTCATATTCCCCTTTAACCCTGGGCCAAACAAAAATAGAAAAATAACCCTACGTGTCAACCCTAACCCTAACTTTCAACCCTAACCCTAACTTTCAACCCTAACCTAACTTGTCTCTGATTGGTTAGTACCCAAATTAGTCACATACCTAAATTTTCGTATTCCCTATAACCCTGGGCCAAACAAAAATAGAAAAACAATCCTGTCAACCCTAACCCTAACTTTCAACCCTAACCCTAACTATCAACCCTAACCCTAACTTGTCTCTGATTGGTTAGTACCCAAATGAGTCACATACCTACATTTTCGTATTCCCCTATAACCCTGGGACAAACAAAAATAGAAAAATAATCCTAAATCTCAACCCTAACCCTAACCCTAACTTTCAACCCTAACCCTAACTTGTCTCTGATTGGTTAGTACCCAAATGAGTCACAAACTAAATTTTCGTATTCCCCTAACCCCTAACCCTAACGCTAATAACCTAACCCTAATACCCTAACCCTAACACCCTAACCCTAATAACCTAACACTAACTCACTTTCACCCACCCTTACCTGCACACCCATACCCAGCCTCATCCTTGCCCACTCACCCACACCTTAACTTACCCACACTTTTGTTCACCCACCTTCATCCTCACCCTCCCACACACCCTTACTCACCCTCCCACATCCACCTTCAACACCACCTACCCACTCTCTTCATCAACCACCTTCCCTCACAAACTTTCAACCTCCCATACCCACACCCACCCTACATCCCTCACTCACCTACCAACAAACTCCCTCACCTGCTTACCCACTTACACTTTTCCTTACCACGCCTTCAACCTCAAACCACACCCTCCCTAAATTGTTCAGAACTGAACTCTCATTGGCCAAGTACCTAAATGACTCACACACCTAAAATGTTTTATCCCCCTATAACTGTATACCAAACAATAGCTTCCATCACTATCTTCCAACTTCCAACACAAACTCAGGACTTCACTCTAATTGGCGAAGTACCCAAATGACTCACATACCTAAAATGTTGTATCCCCTATAACCCTAACCCTAACCCTAACTTCACTTTGATTGGTTAGTACCCAAATGGGTCACATACCTAAAATGTTGTATTCCCCTATAACCCTAACTTGTCTCTGATTGGTTAGTTCCCAAATGAGTCACATACCTAAAATTTTGTATCCCCCTATAACCCTAACCCTAATTGGGGTTCTTTGATCCATCTTTGGATCAACACCATTATAGTTTCGCAACTATCCCCACCAGCACCTACATTTATTCTATATATATATATATATATATATATAGAATAAATGTAGGTGCTGGTGGGGATAGTTGCGAAACTATAATGGTGTTGATCCAAAGATGGATCAAAGAACCCCAATTAGGGTTAGGGTTATAGGGGGATACAACATTTTAGGTATGTGACTCATATATATATATATACAGTGTTCGACAAACCTATACATTTGCTCGCCCCGGGCGAGTGGATTTAACCCCCGGGCGAGTAAATATTGGCCCAAGCAGCACACGTTTGGTACTAGGTGGCGAGTAGATTTTTTGGTGATTTGTCAACCACTATATATATATATATATATATATATATATATATATATATATATAGAGAGAGAGAGAGAGAGAGAGAGAGAGAGAGAGAGAGAGAGAGAGAGAGAGAGAGAGAGAGAGAGAGAGAGAGAGAGAGAGAGAGAGAGAGAATATAATTGGGTGAGCTTTTCTATGGTTTGTTATATGAATGTTGAAGCTACCTGAATATTTAGATTTTTCAAAAAATGCGTGTTTGAGCTCCTGCATGGTTTGTCTGAGCGGGAGCACTACCGATCGGGAAGTAGCACTTCTCAAACAAGTTTGGCATATTATCGAAGCTTTCTAAATAGCTAACTACAGTATGCCAACTCGTTCAAGAATTGCTCAAAATGCTCGATGACTTAGTTATCTAACCTACTAGAATAAGTCCTTTGTGTGCATACTCTGTGATTTGTTACCCCCCACAAAAGAAGACCACACCATTTTGTGGAAGTAAAATAAGGTCACAGCTTTATTTAGTTAACAACTTTGCAAATAAAACTGTTTTCTGATTACTACAGCTAACTACGGGGATGGGAGGGTAGAAAATAAACAATCAACATAGAGGACTTATAGACGGTGTCCAGGGTATTTAAATCTGTTGCACCAGCTCTGTACCCCCACCCCTCTTTCTCATTTGTATCTTTAGCAAAGAGCCCCGTCACAGAGAAAACAGAGAGCACAGATTCAGAGAAAATACACAAAAAAGGGTAAAAGAGCTGCAGAGACTCACTGAGAGCACATAGGGAGATTGAACAGGAGCAGACAGGGAGGGAACGGGAGCAGACAGGGAGAGGGAACGGGAGCAGACCGGGACAGAGAATGGGAGCAGATAGGGAGAGGGAACGGGAGCAGATAGGGAGAGGGAACGGGAGCAGATAGGGAGAGGGAACGGGAGCAGATAGTGAGAGGGAACAGGAGCAGATAGGGAGAGGGAATGGGAGCAGATAGGGAGAGGAAACAGGAGCAGATAGTGAGATTGAACCGGAGCAGACAGGGAGATGGAACGGGAGCAGACCGGGAGAGGGAACGGGAGCAGACCGGGAGAGGGAACGAGAGCAGACCGGGAGAGGGAACGAGAGCAGACTGGGAGAGGGAACGGAAGCAGATAGGGAGAGGGAACGGGAGCAGATAGGGAGAGGAAACGGGAGCAGATAGGGAGAGGGAACAGGAGCAGATAGGGAGAGGGAACGGGAGCAGATAGGGAGAGGGAATGGGAGCAGATGGGGAGAGGGAATGGGAGCAGATAGGGAGAGGGAACGGGAGAAGATAGGGAGATGGAATGGGAGAAGATAGGGAGAGGGAACAGGAGCAAGTAGGGAGAGGACAGGGAAAGTGAATGGGAGCAGAGAGGGGAAGGGAACAGGAGTAGATAGGGAGAGGGGACGAAAGCAGTTAGGGAGAGTGAACGGAAGCAGATAGGGAGAGGGGACAAAAGCAGAAAGGGAGAGGTAATGGGAATAGAAAGGGAGAAGGAACGGGACAAATAGGGAGCGGGAACGAAAGCAGATAGGTAGAGTGAATGGGAGCAGATAGGGAAAGGGTACAGGAGATGAAAGGGAGAGGGAACGGGAGCAGATAGGGTGAGGTAACTGGAGCAGATAGGGTGAGGGAACTGGAGAAGATTGGGAGATGGAACAAGAGCAGATTGGGAGAGGGAATGGAAACAGATAGGTAGAGGTAATAAAAACAGTTGTATGAAGCAATAGGAGGAGTTATAGGGTCTGTTTATATGCAACAAAAGGAAGAGTTATAGGGATCTTATATATTAAGAAATAGGAGGAGTTATAGGGAAAGTTTACATGGCATCATTAAAGAATAGTAAGCCGTTATACGGGCAATAGACGTTGTAATAGAGATTATATGGTGCAATAGGAGTAATAGTAAGTTATTATATTAAGTAAGAGTAGGAGGGATTACAGGGAGACAAAATATAAATTCATAGAAGCATTTCTATTTTCCACGTTTAATGGGTTTTAAAGTATTACATTCTGTTTCAAGTTTATCGTTAAATCTGTATCAATGTAAATTAAATGTTGCGATTACTGTTAGATAGAAACACGTATCCTTTACATACATCTTTATTTAGGAAGACTGGATATATATGTTTATATATCTCCTTGCTTCTGGCTCACAGCAGGGTGCATGATCCCTTGCGTTTAACCTCCGTGGAGTAGAGGAGGAATCCCAGGTGGCGCTGCGTGTATGGTGGGTATCGAATCTCATTCAGTTTCTCGCGGCCAGAGCTTCTCAGGAGGCATGCACGATAGTGAGAAAATGTGTCAAAGCTGAACTTGCCATGGTACATACCCATGCCACTGTCACCTGCAGGACCCACAATGACATAACAGAGACATTATGAAGAAGCACTTACTAATTTAGTTACATTATTAGTTACATGGCATGCGAATAATGATCAGTGTGGTTGATTTCAAGTTCTGATTGTTTGAAGTGTGCAGTTAGATTCAGAAGGAAAGGGAAGTGCTGTGTAAACTAGTGTACTAGCAGGGTGGCTGAATTTGGGGAGTGTGCAGTGGGTTAATTTATTTTTAAAGTGTGTGGTAATTGAAGATTGTAACTTTTTTCCCCTTTCTCCTGCCTGAGGCAGAGTGGGTGTGGTTAGTTAATTGATAACCTAACACACCTGGTGTGTGTCCCTATTTAAACAGAGGCTTCTAACGAATTCTGAGCTTGGTATGCTGATCTGTGTGGTTGATATCAAGTGCTGGTTGTTTAAAGTGTGCAGTTAGATCCAGAAGCAGTTTGAACAAGGAAGCGGTTAAACAAGGTATAGTATATTGAATTACAGTTTATTGATAATACTTATAAACTTCATAGTGCTATAATGAGCAGGATTGAAAATGCCACTCAATGCACATCTTGCCACATGTATGTGCACTTGGAGCAGCTGTCCCAAGGAGCATACCGCTGTGAGAAGTGGGAACTGGTGGTCTCTTTAGAGTCAGAAATTGCTGATCTGAAGATGCAACTTGCAATATTGAGGGACATTGGCAATCTTGAAAGGGTTTAGAGCTAACTGAGCTTGCCATTTCTTCATCTAGTGGTGCAGATGGTGGGGCTGTTAGTGAGGAGCAGGTAGGTAGCTTGGTTGCTGTTAATGAGGAGCAGATAGGTACCTGGGTAACAGAAGGGGAAGCAGGGGCAATAGAGAGCGGCAGGCCGTTTCTGAGATGACCCATCCCAATAGATTTGCCATATAGAGTGAAGATATTGGGAGTGTCAGGGAAGAAATAGCAAGGCTGGGGGAGACTAATTCCTCTATCAGCCAGGGAAATAGTTCCTCCAGCACAGAGGGGCTCAGGATGCTCAGATACCAAGAAAGATTGTGCTGGTAGGGGACTCCATTATTGGGAAGGTAGATAGGGCAATCTGTTGCCATGACCACATGAACCAAACAGTTTGTTGTCTCCCGGATGCTCAGGTTTGGCACATTGCGGATCGGGTAGACAGATTGTTGGGAGGGGCTGGGATTAACCCGGCGGTCTTGGCACATATTGGAACCAATGACAAAGTTAGAGAAAGACGGAGGGTCCTAAAACATGGTCACAGGGATCTAGGCCAAAAGATTAAAGCAAGGACCTCCAAGGTAGTATTTTCTGAAATAATACCAGTGCCATGCGCTACCGCAGGGAGACAGTCAGAGATCAGGGAGGTTAATGCATGGCTAAGAAAGTGGTGTTTGATGGAGGGTTTGGGGTTTTTAGAGCACTGGGGCTGCTTTTCTGAGAGGTGCCATCTATATTCTAGGGACGGATTGCACCTCAATGAAGAGGGATCTTCTGTGTTTTGGGGAGAATGTTAAAAAGGTTGGAGGAGAGTTTAAACTAGGATGAAGGGGGGGGGGCACATGCGCAGCAGCAGAGTGAATGGCAGCTTAGCTTTTTAGCTCTGACGATGCCCAGGGCTTTAAGCCCATAACTGAGGATAACCAGCACGTAAAAACCACATCAAAGCCCAGAACCTGACGTCGGAAGGAATAGAGATGACAACGAGATCGCAAAACAGGCAGAAATCTAAAGATCTTAAGTCCTACTTCACAACTTCAGATCACACGAGCGGGAAGAGAGCAGCCATTAAGGGAATCTGGAGAGTCTGACTCGGAAATGAAGGCAAGACAGGAGGGGGATAATATAGATTAGGTCATTAGAGCAGACCTAAAAAGTGACCTGAGGACTCTATTTATTGATCTCAAGTACTTCTTTCAGTCAGAAATGGCAGAGCTGAGGAGGGATATGGGCCAGATCGGGGACAGAACGGATGCTTTAGAGAAGAAAATGGATGCCACAGCCAAAGCAATGAAGAGGCAGAAGGGGGCTACGGCTTATATGAAGGCACAGGTAGTGGGGCTACTGGAGCGGCAGGAGGATGCAGAGAACTGCGACCAAAGGAATAGTGTCAGGCTGCGGGGGATCCCTGAGACAATTATAGATGTGGAGGACTTTGTCTCTGTTGGCTCAACTCCGTCCTGACTGAGAAAATGGAGGCGGAGATACATCTTGATCGCTTCCACAGGGCACTGAAGGCCAAGCCGCAGGGAAAGGAGGCCCCCAGATATGTAATAGCCCGTCTCCACTACTTCAAAACTAGAGAAGCGCTCTCTAAAGTCACAAGGAACGTTCCCATTAAAATATTTGAGGATGTGCAAATACAAGTGTTCCAGGAGCTATTCCCAAGCACGGTCGACAAAAGATGCAGGCTGCAGCCAGTGACCAGAATCCTGAGGGAAAATGGTGTCCATTACCGGTGGACTTTCCCTTTTGGATTACTGGTCATCAAGGGTGGCCGGGCTGTAGCCATGCGCTCTCTAGATGAAGGGGCTGATTTCCTTAAAAAACTAGAGATAAAATCAAATTTTACCCACCTTCCGGAAGATGACCCGACTCCTGAGCCGCCCTGGCGTGAAGTGAGGCGATCTCCACGAGGCAGGGAAGGTGGTGCGACTAACTGAGGTCCTAAAAAGCTGTGATTGCCTGTTCCTCCAGCCAATTGACGCTTAAAGGGGCACTGCCGATCCTCTGTTGTATGTTCTGGAGGTGTAAAGCTTACCTGGATTTGGTGCCGGGTTTTCAGTAGGAAAGATGCAAAAGTTATTATATATGCAGAGTCAGGGGTGCCAGTGGAGGACCCACCCAGGAATCTGTATCTCCAGGACGGTTATAATGGCTGGAGCAGTTGCTGGTCTTGAGGGGTGGCACAGGAGCCGTGGAAAGAGTAAAGGTGTCAGGTATTTTCCCACACAGAGACCATGAGGCAATCAGTAATGGGAGTGTTGTTCGGAGCTGCTGATGGGAGTCAGGAGACGTCGGACTGACTGCACGGGGCTCCTGAGCTGGGTTGGGAGGTGCATGTATTACCCCCCAACTAGTGGGCCTCTGGGGGAGGCACAGAGGTTATGGATGGTCTGGGGGTCGGCGGTGGCAGAGGTATGGCTCAAGAGGGGATGGAGAGTGAGAAGACCACATTCTTTTAAAATGGCGGGTCACCGCAAGTTGCAGGTGGACTGAGACGGTTCTTTCAAAAAAGCAAATAAGGACGGAGGGGACAGACAGGAGAGGAGGGGGCTTTACACAAGGTAGTTGGAGAAGGTGTTGAAAAGGAAGGGAGGAGGGAGGATGATAGAAAGGGAGGTTGATCAGTGGGGATCTACAGGGATGAAAATAGGAGGGAAGATGGGACAGCTGTAACGGTAATTTCGGGGGGGGGGGTACGCTCCACAGAGCACAAACACAAAAAGGTTATAAATGGCACCAGAAATAGAAATAAAAATAGCTTATACACAGGAGGAGATGAGAGATAGGTTAAGGCAGGCTGGAGGGGAGACAATACCCTGTTTTTCAGTGAGAACATTGGGATGAGATTTTTAGTAGTTTAGATTATGAGTTAAATAAGGCCACATTAGGTCTCAGTTAAAGGGATGGTCAAAGAGGGTTTTTTCAGTTGCTGTGTTTAAAGTTATGTACAGTATAGATGTGGTACACTTTATGTAACTATAATTATGTATTAATGTTGATTAGGTTCGGTTGTGTTATAAGTAAGGTTATAAGTCAATTACTGAGTACGGGTGGGAGCTGCATTGCTCGGGCTGCTCTAATGCTCCACTGATTGGCAGGGTGGGGGGTTACCTCTTGTTGCCAACAAAGTCCTCTTGGATTGTGGGCATGTTTGGTGCCCAATTCTTGGTTTCTGGGACCGGAGAACAGTCCTCCCCCAGAGGCAGATGGGCCCAGGTCTACATTGACCACTGAGAGGCCCAGTTAGAATGTCTGTTTCCCTGTTTTCCCATTTGTTTGGTCCCCCCTTCCGTTCCCCTCCCTTATCCCCATCCCAGGTTGGTCAGATTGGTCATGCAAGAGATCTGAAACAGCCAGATGCAAAGGGGGCTCCTGTGCCGTCGCGATACAAAGACAGGTAGGATAAAGGATTCCACCCCCACACACACATGGAGTTAGTAATTATCTCCCATAATGTCAAGGGAGGGAACAATGCAGGAAAAAGATGGTTAGCTTTTTCAGACTATAAGAGGAAGAAGGCGGACGTTATCCTACTGCAGGAAACCAACTTTAGTTTAACCAGTCACTCGAATTACTTTGACAAACAATATAGACAGTGGCACCTCTCCTCAGCGGCTGTAAAAAGGAGAGGGGCTGCAATACTGCTTAACAATAGATTTCCATTTGTCACAGAACAAGTCAAAAGAGATCGAGAAGGGAGGTTTCTCATCTTAGTAGGGAAAATGCAGGGACAACATCTGACTATTGCCAACGTATATGTTCCTTGTGACCATGATCCAACAGTTGCGAAAGAAAGTCACAAATCAATTCCTCCGCAGTTTAAGGGGTAGTCAGTTAACAGACATTTGGAGAGAATTACATCCAGGGGATAGGGATTACACATTTTATTCACATCTCCACGACAGCTACAGCAGAATAGACTACTTCTTTGTATCAAATAGACTAGTTCCAAAGAAAAGGTCATAGTTTGACGACCAGTGAGACACCCATGGTACATACAGATACTACTAGAAAACTATTGAAGACTAAACCAAGTTGGCGCAAAAAGGAAGGAGCAGATAAGTTAATAGTAGAGGCTGGAAAAAAATGAAATGCATGCTTGCTAAGGCAAGAAGCCTGACAGATAAAAGGGGGGAGCTTAAATTAATAGCTGCAAGGGAGCAGTGTGGTATAATAGGCATTACTGAAACATGGTGGGATGAAACTCATCTGGGCTGTTAATTAAGAGGGTTATTCCCTTTTTCGGAAGGATCGGAGCAAATAGAAGAGGAGATGGAGTATGTTTATATGTTAAACCGGATCTAAAACCTACAATAAGGGAAGATGTTTATGAATGGAATGATGAAAATGTAGAGACCTTGTGGATATAAATTAGCAGTGGAGGATAAAGTATAAAGAAAATGTTTGCAGGGATATGCTATGAACCAACAAATATCGGTGAGATTGAGGAAGCTAAAATACTTTTGCAAATGGAGAAGGCATCAAAACCAAGTCATGTTTGCATAATGGGTGATTTTAATTATCCAGACAGACTGGGGAAATGAGATTAGCATTACAACAAAAGGAAACAGGATTTTTGGGGGTGCTTAAAGACAATTATATGACCCAAATGATTGAGAAACCAACCAGGAGAGGGGCAATACTGGATTTGGTCATATCAAACAATGTAGAAGTAATAACAAATATTCAAGTACTGGAACATTTGGGTAACAGTGATCATAACATGGTCTCATTTGAAATAAATTATCAAAAAACAGACTACATGGCTGACCTAGTGGGGAGAAATCCCAGCTATTTACCCCTAAATCAATGTAACTTGGCCAGCTATGTAAAGCTAATTTCAGCCAAATGTAATTGAATATCGGCGGGAGAACAGGGAATGTTTAATGCACCATGTCTGTAAGAATGCATTTCAAAGCGTGTATTCTGTCTTCCCTGTAACAATCCTTTCCCCAATCAACTTTGTTCTGTGATGGGATTTGAGCTAGCTGTGTGTAATGCTAAGTCCTGACTTTTGCATAATTACCTTATGTCTGCATTTATACATGTGTTAGCAGTTCCTCCCAGATTAGATACAGTAGTTGGTATTGTGTGGTGATGGAATTAACAAAAATGATCAAAAAACAGATTACTTGGGTTCAACAAAGACCTTAAACTTTAGAAAGGCAGATTTTAATAAACTGAGGTCTAATCAGTAAATAATACACTGGGATGATGTTTTTGCAGGGAAAAATGTAGACGATAAATGGGCAGTCTTTAAAACATTGTTAGAAAAGCGCACTCATCGGTGTATACCCTTGGGTAATAATTATAAAAGAAATAAGTCAAAACCAATGTGACTAAATAAACAAGTAGGGGAGGAAATGGACAAGAAGAGGAAGGCGTTTAGATTCTTTAAGTCAGAAGGAACGTAGACTATGAGGCCTATGCACTAAGCTCTGTTAAGTCACTTTTAGAGCCCAACGTGCTCTTAGAACGTGCTTTTGCGCTCAACCCGATGCACTAAGCAACGCAAACAGGCACTTTGCACTCTAAAAATGACTTTTTTCAGGAATTTTTTCTAAGTCCAACTTTGCTCGTTCGCAACCTTGTTTGCGTTAAATTCTACCCTTAAGCGGGATGCACAAAGCAACGCAACCTTAGCGTACGCGAAAGTTGTGTTGATCAGAACACGTCAGGTCAGAGTAGATGCAAAGAAATCTGGACTTGCTTTTCATTTTTCCATGCGCAAAACCCACACAGCAGGCCGGCGGGTGTCCTCGGCTGACCCCGCGGGGGTCCCCGAGGGAGCCCGGGGGTCACGAGGGTGTCCCCGGCTGACCCCGCGGGTGTCCGGGGGTCCCCGGCTCACCAAGCGGGGGTCCCTGCGGGAGTGCGGGGGTCCCCGCGGACGTCCCAGTGTTCCCTCGGGAGTCCCGGGGTACCCGCTGGCCTGCGGTACCAATGTTGAACCTCCAGAAATAATAAACAAGAATTATAACTAAGTACATCCCCCTAACACATACTGTACAGTAATGGCCAAAATTACTATTATCCACATATGGATAATAATGCATTTGGCCATTTCAAATACATATAATATTCAATAAATACAGTAAAAACATATTACACTTACCTTTTACAGGCACCCACGATGAAGGCCGTCTTCATCCTCATCTTCATCCTGCCCATGCCCCTACGGTGCTGCAAAACATGCACAACAATCACAATAGCCAATGTAATGTCCCCTAACCCCTTAATCACCATAGCGGTTATTAACCGCTACAGTCATGAAAGGGTTAACCTACCCTCACCCACCACTCGGGAGGCCTACATACCCTCCCCCACTAACCCCCACCCTATGAGGCCTAACCACCCTCACCCAATACCCACAAGGGAGGCCTACCCACATACCCTTGGGGCCAATACACCCTTCCCCCACCCCCAACACATACAGTACAATAATGTGCAAAATAACTATTATCCAAATATGGATAATATATTATTTGCCCATTATGAAACACATAAAACATGCATAAATAAAAACATGAATTTTTAATCTTAAAATCACCACGTTGCATGTTAAAATAAATCCAGCATTGATTGTACTGTAAATATAAAGCAACAAATCAGCAGCTCCACAAAAGTATATGAAATGTCACACAATTGCATTGAGTGTACATGATGCAATTAATCTGTGCATCATTTAACATTATGCAAAATATATGTAACAATAAAATACATTATGAACAATGTCCCCTAACCACCAATGTCATCATGAAAATCAATTAGAAACTAACCAACATCAATACAATTAGCATGAATCAATTTATCCATTTCCTCAAACAATTAAAATACAATACAAATAAATTATACCATTTCCTATTAAATTCCTAAAGCCAAACCATTGCTAAAACAATTCTAATTTAAAGTCACCACCATCATTCTAATCTAACTACCATAAAGAAGCCATAACCTAAATACAAATTACATTATTCACAACAATGACAAAATAAAGCTGCTTAATACATTAGCCATACATGAAAAGAACCTAAACATGAGCCAAACAATCAATTATTATCCCGTATGTCTATCCATACAGATACATAAACATAACATACAGGGGCAATAATAGAGCATAAAATACAAAGCATTTACATACAAAAATCACATGCAATACACCCATTCAGTGTCCGTGAATGTATTATATACATAGCTACATTCACAGGCATTAAATGGGACTGGAAAAATAAAAGACATGAATCAAAAATCATAAAAACCTGTCAAAGTTAAAATAATACACTTTTCTTTTGTTTACTCACCATTAGATGTCCACTCACCGAAATCCAAGTGACCCGGAAGCACAGGAACCAATCCACAGGTAAGCCATAAAATAAAAAACCATAACAAATCCACGTCTGTGTCTTCTTTCTTCTTTGGGGTCTTTTGGGGTCTTCTTTCGTCTTCTTCCGTCTTCTTCCATCTTCTTCCATCTTCTTACGCCACGCCCTTCTTCTCTTCTTAGAAGGGGAGATGTTCCCTCCTCGGCGACTAGCTTCAAAATGAGGCGACATAGGCTTTTATAGGCCTATGACGTCACATTTTGGTCAAATGTTTCACACAGTCCTGATTGGGCCGTGAAAAACATGTGATTTGGCCGAGCAAAAAAAAAAATTATGACGGCATTTAAAGGCAATGAAAATACAGCCAATAAGAATGGCTTTGCTTCAATTGCCTTTAAGATGACATCATTAAAAGAAACATGGCTGGTCTCACATGGTAAGGTAGCAACAATCAGAGTGTGGGTCCTCCATCCCATCTCTGATTTGATCTAGTAGACCATGTGACAGAGGCTTGGGGGAGAACGGATGTGACGTCTTTGAAAGACTGTCACATGGTACTAGAGCCAATCAGAGTTGGGATGTATTTCCCACGCTCTGATTGGCTACCATACCATGTGAGGCCAGCCATGTTTCTTTTAATGACGTCATCTTAAAGGCAATTGAAGCAAAGCAATTCTGATTGGCTGTGCTTTCATTGCCTTTAAGATGACGTCATAATTTATTTTTTGTCGGCCAAAGCACATGGTTTTTCACGGCCCAATCAGGACCGTGAGAACCATGCCGAAAATGTGATGTCATAGGCCTATAAAAGCCTATGTCGCCTCATTTTGAAGCTAGTCGCAGAGGAGGGAATATCTTCCCTCCTAAGAAGAGAATAAGGGCGTGGCGTAAGAAGATGTAAGAAGATGTAAGAAGACGGAAGAAGACGGAAGAAGACGGAAGAAGACCCCAAAAGACCCCAAAGAAGAAAGAAGACACAGACGTGGATTTGTTATGGTTTTTTATTTATTGGCTTACCTGCGGATTAGTTCCTGTGCTTCCGGGTCGCTTGGATTTCGGTGAGTGGACATCTAATGGTGAGTAAACAAAAGAAAAGTGTATTATTTTTAATTTTACAGGTTTTTATGATTTTTGATTCATGTCTTTTATTTTTCCAGTCCCATTTAATGCCTGTGAATGTAGCTATGTATATAATACATTCACGGACACAGAATGGGTGTATTGTATGTGATTTTTGTATGTAAATGCTTTGTATTTTATGCTCTATTATTGGGTTAGTTAATTATTGTATGTTATGTGTATCTATCTGTATGGATAGACATACGGGATAATAATTGATTATTTGGCTCATGTTTACAGTAGGTTCTTTTCATGTATGGCTAATGTATTTAGCAGCTTTATTTTGTCATTGTTGTGAATAATGTAATTTGTATTTAGGTAATGGCTTCTTTATGGTAGTCAGTTTAGAATGATGGTTGTTACTTTAAATTAGAATTGTTTTGGCAATGGTTTGGCTTTAGGAATTGAATATTGAATTTTATAATTGATTTGTATTGTATTTTAATTGTTTGAGGAAATGGATAAATTGATTCATGCTAATTGTATTGATGTTGGTTAGTTTCTAATTGATTTTCATGATGGCATTGGTGGTTAGTGGACATTGTTCATAATGTATTTTATTGTTACATATATTTTTCATAGTGTTACATGATGCACAGATTAATTGCATCATGTACACACTCAATGCAATTGTGTGACATTTCATATACATTTGTGGAGCTGCTGATTTGTGGGCTTATACAATAGATGCTAGATTTATTTTAACATGCAATGTGGTGATTTTAAGATTAAAAATACATGTTTTGATTTATGCATGTTTTATGTGTTTCATAATGGGCAAATAATATATTATCCATATCTGGATAATAGTTATTTTGCACATTATTGTACTGTATGTTTTGGGGGGGGGAGGGGAGTATTGGCCCCAAGGGTATGTGGGTAGGCCTCCCTTGCGGGTAGTAGGTGAGGGTGGTTAGGCCTCATGGTGTGGGAGGTTAGTGGGGGATGGTATGTAGGCCTCCTGAGTGGTGGGTGAGGGTGGGTTAACCCCTTAATGACTGTAGCGGTTAATAACCGCTATGGTGATTAAGGGGTTAGGGGACATTACATTGGCTATTGTGATTGTTGTGCATGTTTTGCAGCACCGGAGGGGCATGGGCAGAATGAAGAGGAGGATGAAGACGGCCTTCATCGTGGGTGCCTGTAAAAGGTAAGTGTAATATGTTTTGACTGTATTTATTGAATATTATATGTATTTAAAATGGCCAAATGCATTATGATCCATATGTGGATAATAGTAATTTTGCCCATTACAGTACTGTATGTGTTAGTGGGCGGGGGGGATGTGTGTTGTTTACTGGGGCAATTGTCCCCAATAAACATGCTAATGTGCCTTAAACCCTTCATTGCCTTAGCTGCTATTCGCTAAGGTAATGAAGCTGCTTTAATGTATTTTTATTAATAGTGTATAGGAGCATGGGGTCCCCTGAGCTGAACCGCTTTGATTTCTGCCTCAGAGACCCCCTGCTTCCCCAGTTACAGGCCCCGGTTTGGGGCATCGGTTCCAGTGCGGATGCCATCTTTATAGAGCCCACGTCGCGTCTTGGACGCTATAAAGATGGCGGCGACACTGGCACCCGATGCCCCATACCGGGGCCTGTAACTCAGGAAGCAGGGGGTCTCTGAGGCAGAAATCAATGCGGTTCAGCTCAGGGGACCCCCTGCTCCCGCACACTATAATTAAAAATACATTAATGCTGCTTCATTACCATAGCAGATAGCCGCTACGGTAATGAATTATTGTTTATTGTTATGTGTGTTTTAATACTAGTGTAGATGTGCAGGGGGTCTCCTGAGCTGAACCGCATTGGTTTCAGGTCCGAGGACCCCCTACTTCAGGAGATATAGGCCCCTTTATGGGGTGCCGGTATCCCCTGCAGAATGTAAATAACCTGGTCACGTGACGCGGGAGCTTTAAACTGCAGGGGATACCGGCACCCCATAAAGGGGCCTATATCTCCTTAAGTAGGGGGTCCTCGGACCTCAAACCAATGAGGTTCAGCTCCGGACACCCCCTGCTCATGTACACTATAATTAAAATATTTTTATTTAGTGTACGATCGCCTGTAACAGCCTTGCATGGAGATAGCAAATCTCCATGCAAATGTTACATGCAGCTTTTTTTTCTATCAGCTAGCGTACGGAAAGGTTCAGAACGCTACCAGGGGGAAAAAAAGCATCACGTACGCTGTGGCTGATTTGAGCTATTTTGAGCAGGTACGTTAAAAAATGGCCTCAAGGCCTTAGTGAATCTCGTCCCCAGCCTCACTTTTTAACGAACCTGCTTTTTGGCCAAATCAGAATGCAAAGCCACTGAGCTTAGTGCATAGCACCCATAGTATCAGAATTATAAGGAATGTAACAAAAATTGCAAAAGGGAAATCAAATGAGCAAAAATGGATAATGAAAAAAGGATTGCAATAGAAAGTAAGATCAACCCTGAAAAGTTTATTAAGTACCTTAATAACAACAAAATGAGAAAATAAAATATAGGACCCTTTCAGTGTGAGATGGGCAGGCAAATTATTTTAGATAAGGAAAAAGCTGAGGTATTAAACAAATTCTTTGCCTCTGTGTTTACGAGGGAAGAATCAATTTCAATAGTAGTGCTGCGGAAGGAAGCCACAACCTCCATATTAATGAACAATTGGTTAATTGAGGAAGAAGTTCATAAGCGGCTTGAAAGAATTTAAGTAAACAAGGCACCTGGCCCCGATGGCATACACCCAAGAGTTCAAGGAGTTAAGTTCAGTAATAGCCAAACCATTATATTTAATATTCAAGGACTCCATTTCCACAGGCTCAGTACCACAAAATTGGCGTAAAGCAGATGTGGTGCCTATATTTAAAAAGGGAGCTAGATCAAAACCAGGGAATTACAGACCTATAAGCCTGACTTCAATAGTAGGGAAACTACTTGAAGGTTTAGTACGGGATAATATTCAGGAATACCTAATGGAAAACAAAATCATTAGTAATAGTCAGCATCGATTTATGAAGGATAGATCTTGCCAAACTAACCTTATTTGTTTCTTTGAGGAGATAAGTAGTAATTTAGACCAGGGTAATGCAGTTGATGTGGTCTACTTAGATTTAGCAAAGGCTTTTGATACGGTTCCACACAAGAAGTTTGTGTACAAAATAAAACAAATTGGACTCAGTAATAATGTACGCACCTGGATTGAAAACTGGTTGAAGGATTAACAACAGAGGGTTGGCATAAATTAAACTTTTTCAGGTTGGGCTAAAGTCGTGAGTGGAGTTCCTCAGAGATCGGTACTGGGACCCCTGCTTTTAAACTTGTTTTTTTTTGTTTCAAATGGTTTTATAAGGCATTGATATAACATTTGTCATCATACAATCAACATAGCCTAATTTGTGAACAGTTTTACATTTTTTTGGGGGGGAAAGAATAGACAACCTAAATTGTCATAGTGAGGGGGAGCCTTCAGAGAAGGAAGACAGAGGGGGAGGGGGCAACAAGGGGGGGTTCGGGGGGTTCCCACCCTGGCAGGCAGGGTCTCATATTAGATCGTTTGGGAGGTGTGGTATTCTACGCCTCTATTCTTTCTATCTGGGGGGATAGTGTTTCTAACTGAGTGAAGTCAGTTAGCTTTATCTAGTTAGTAGAATCCAAGGCTCCCAAATTTTGTTGAACGCGAATAGGTTTTGTCTCAGGGTAGCCGTTAGCTTCTCCATGAGCATCACCTCACTGATTCTCTTTTTAATCGTCCTTATCGCAGGTGTGGTTATTCTCTTCCAGGAGGCCGCAATTTCACATCTAGCCACTGTGAGGATAAAGGAGATTAATTTCCTTGTTGGCCGGTCAATTTCGGGCATCGGCCTGGCCAATAGGAAGGTTAGAGGTTCAATAGGCAGTTCCAGGTCAGTGACCTCTTTTATCAGAATTTGGACCTTGGACCAGTATTTCACAATTTCTGGGCATGTCCACCAGATGTGGGCCATGTCCCCTCTATGACCACAACCTCTCCAACATAGATCTGATGCCAGGGGGTAGATTTGGTTTAAACGTGCTGGGGTAAGATACCAGAAAAACATGATTTTATAAATATTCTCTTTTGTTGTGGTGCATATAGAAGTTTCTGAGGCTGCCTTCCAGATTTCTTCCCACGTCTCTCTTTCTATATCAATGTTCAAATCATTTGACCATATAGTCATGTAGAGGAGGGGTCGACGATCTCTCGAGTTCACTGTATATTTCCAATATTAGACCTTTTTGATGGGTCTTAGTTTTACAGAGATACTCAAATTTTGTAAGAGAAGGGAATTCCGGGAGTGGGCATGTTTTTTGGATAAAATGTCTGATTTGAAGGTACTTAAATGTATCTAATTCTCTAATGTTATATTTGGCCCTTAATTCTTGATAGTGCAGAAGCTTCCCAAGGCTTAAAAGATCGGCAATCATCCCAACCAACCTCGCACTTAGTTGATCGAACAGCTTGGATCCGTATTCTGGTGGAAATTTTGGGTTATTTAGGATGGGCGTCAACTGGGAGTTTGAAGAGGACAGGCCATATTTAGTTTTACTTTTAGACCAGACTTCCCACGTATGTAGCGTAGCCTTTAATTTAAGGTTATGGGGTTGTTTATCTCCTTTGTCCAGGCTCAAGAGACAGGCTGATAGAGAAGGCATTCTGGCATAATAGGACTCTATTTGAACCCAGCAACAAAGGGATCGGGTCTGTATTCCACGTTACTGCCTGCTTTAGTTGAGCGGCTTGATAATATTTATTTATACCCGGTACCCCCATGCCTCCTCTGGATCGTGATGCCAACAAGATCGATCTCGCGATTCTGGGTCTTTTACCCTGCCAAATAAAGTGAAACAGCCTATTTTGAATGTTTTTTAGATCAGTGCCAGGGACATGAACCGGGAGTGCTTGGAAGAAATATAATATTCTTGGGAGTATGTTCATCTTTACAGAAATCATTCTCTCGATCCATGAGATCTGGTAACCTTCCCACTGATTCAAATCTTTTTTGATCTTTTCCCATAACGCTGGGTAGTTATCACGATATAGAGCTTGATGGTGTCTTGACACATTAAATCCCAGGTATTTAACGTATGAAGGACACCACCTATAGCTAAAGTTCAATTTGAGTAGTTTTACTTCGGGGTCTGGGAGGCTAAGATTTAGGGCCCCTTATTTGTCGCTGTTGATTTTGTAACCTGATATCTTTCCAAAATCCGTCAGTTCCTTTTGAAGGTTAGGAGGGGAAGTTTGGGGTTTGATTAAAGTTAGAATGATATCGTCAGCGAATAGTGATATTTTGTAATTCGTTTTTCCAATGAGAATGCCCTGAATATTTGGGTTATTTCGTATTTTGGACGCTAGTGGTTCGATCATGAGGGCAAAAAGGAGGGGGGACAGGGGGCAGCCTTGGCGTGTACCGTTTTTAATATGGAATCTTTCAGAATTTCCACCAGGGAGTCTAACCGTGGCGGACAGATTCTGATAGAGAGCTCTGACTCCCTCGAGAAATTATTCTTTGAAGCCAAATTTTATCAATGTTTGATCCAGAAGAGCCAGTCTATTCTGTCGAATGCCTTCTCCGCATCCAAGCTTAATAGCATTGCCTTTGAACCTGATATATGGACATGGTCGACTATATTAATTATTTTCCGGGTATTGTCCGATGCCTGGCGGCCCGAGACAAACCCGACCTGGTCTGTGTGGATGAGTCTGGGTAAGATGGGGTTAAGCCTGTTCGCCAGTATTTTACTGTACAATTTCAGATCGTTGTTCAGTAATGATATTGGTCTGTAACTTCCGCACTGAGTTTGGTCCTTCCCCTCTTTATGTATTATGGCCAGATTAGCTGATGACATTGATAGGATTACCTTCTAAAAATGAGTTGAACAAATTCAATAAGTGGGTGGACAGTATAGGTAGAAATTTCTTATAATAGACATTTGTGAAGCCATCAGGGCCCGGCGTTTTGGAAGTTTTTGATGCTTTTACAGCTGCTTTCAATTCTTCCAGTGATATTTTAGCATTTATTGTGGCATTTTCCATCTCCGTAAGGGAGGGGAGCGTACATTCGTCTAGGTATTCTACTATAGGCGTTAGTTCGTCATTTTTTGGGTTAGCAGAGTGAGCTCTCAAGTTATATAGCTTGGTATAAAATGTAGTAAATTCTTCTGCTATTTTTTTTCTCATTATAGATTGTTTCACCAGATCTATATTTAATCGGCGTTATTTGTGATCTTTTTTGTACTCCCCGCAACTTACTAGCAAGAAGTCTGTCGGCCTTGTTTCTCTTGTCGTAATACCTCTGACCCATCCATTTGAGAGCCTTTTCTACGCTTTCCAATTGGATCTCTTTCAAATCGGTTTTAGCAGTTGTCAGCCGTTTATAAATTTTCGGAGAAGGATTTGATTTGTGCTGCTGCTCTAATTTTTTCTGTAAGTTTTTTAGTTAATTTAGTTTTAACTTTTTTCCTGTGGGAGGCTATTGAGATGAAATTTCCTAGAATTGTCACCTTATGGGCTTCCCACAGGATTGCTGGAGATGTGACCGACCCTGTGTTTATTCTGAAGTAATCCGTAAGGGACTTTTTAATCTCCTTTTCTTTCTCGGGGTGGTTCAAAAAGGAGTCATTTAATTTCCAGCTATATGAGACTATTTTGACAAATGGAATGGATAGGGTCAGGGTGATGGGAGCATGATCCGACCACGTAATTGGGTCAATATCTGAATTAGCGGCGGCCTCTAGGACGTTCTTGGTTGCAAGGAAGTAGTCGATACGGGAATAGGTCTGGTGCGGGGCCAAGTAAAAAGTAAAGTCTCTTTGCCCCTGGTGTTGTGCTCTCCAAATGTCCACCAAAGAAAAGTCCCCCATAATATCTTTACATTTTTTCCCCAGTCTTTGGGATTGGGTTGAATGAAGACGACCTGGGACAAACAATTTGTCTTCAATCTGGTTGAGAGCCATGTTAAAGTCTCCTGCTATGAGTAGTGAGGACATGTAAGCTGGGTCAATTTCTTCCAGAACTTTTTTTTAGAAAATCTGTCTGTTTCTCATTTGGGGCGTAGAGGTTAATTAGGGTGATTGCCGATCCCGAAAGTGAGCCATAGACCACAATAAATCTACCCTCTGGATCCGTCTTTATTTTTGTTAAATTAAATGGAGTGCCCTGACGAATCAGAATAGCAACTCCCCGACGTTTACTACTAAAAGATGAGAAACAGCTCATCGGATATGCGTTTTGGAATGTTTTGGGTGGGTCGCGAGATGTGAAATGCGTCTCCTGCAAGAAAACAATGTCTCCGCCTGACTTTTTTATTTCCTGAAGGGCAAGTCTCCATTTCCGGTTGTTATTCAAACCCTTTACATTCAGGGAGACAACTTTAATTGACCTTTGGTGCGCCATTTTGTCCGTACTGCTTATCGAAACTTAGAGTCTGTCCTTTCCCACTAAGGACAGGTGGTTTTAGTTTTATGCCCAGTGTAAGCGTAGTATAAAGAGAATCAGAGTGCTTCTCCTCGAGCCTGAGGTTAGGGTCGGCTAGCCAGGGTGGGTAGGGAGAGAGGGGGGAGAGGGTACCCGCTGGTACAGAGTCAGTGGGGTCAGAGAAAGAACGAAAATCGAGCCTATAGAGGGATAAGGAGTTAAGGTCTGGTCTTAACTAAAGGCTGGCTAGTAGAGAGGTTAGGACCGGTGTCGACCTCCGGCAGGTTCGGGCGAGGTGGAGACCCTATAGGTGTCCAAAATTTTTCATCCGTGTCAATTTGTGCGTGGTTTTCGTGGTTTTGGCGTTTATTTTCGTCAGGGGAGGGAGGATAGGGAAGGGAGAAAGGTTTGGTTTTCTGTCTCTGAGCCTCTCCCTATTCTGTAGTCTTAAGTCTAGACTAGAGATGAGGCATTTCCATTTTGGTGTCTAGGGCGGGAGCTGTTTTGGGAGGGGGAGGCGAGGAGGGGTGGATGGGTTTGGGGGTGTATGGGGGGAGGGGGATCGATTGTGAACCGTTCAGGTTCAGTGTTTCATGGTCCTACCTGAACTCTATTGACGGTATGTCCCTAATCCGTAGGTAAAGGACAGATGAGATACAGTAGGAGGGAGGACGGGAAAAGGAGGGTGGGGAATGGGGTTTGAGGGAGGGGTCTAAGGGGGAGGGGAGAAGGGGGAGGGAGGGAGGGGGAGGGGGAGGGGGAAGGGGGGGAAGAGGGGAGGGGGGTGGGAAGGTGGTGGAGGGAGTGGAGGGGGGCAAGGGGAGGGAGGGGAAAGGGGGGGAGGGGGGGAAGGGGGAATGTGTTGAGCTGCTGTGTTGTGTGTGTTGTGTGTGTTGTGTGTGTGTGTGGAGCTCCAGTGTGCTTGTGTGTGTAGAGTTGCTGTGTGTGTAGAGGTGCTGTGTTATGTGTGTGTGTGTGTGTGTGTGTGTAGCAGCAGTTTGTGTGTGTGTGTAGATCTGCTGTGTTGTGTGTTGAGCTGCTGTGTTGTGTGTGTGTGTGTGTGTGTGTACACAGAGGGGGCGACAGTGTGTGGATATGGATATCTGCAGTGTAAGAGTATATAGAGGTGGATTCATGTATTTACCATTTTATTTTAATAAAAAAATCTATATAACTATACAAAAGTGTCTATTATTTATGAAATATGTCTACATTTAGCCTATAATAGTAATAATCCCCTCAGAACAGGGCATTACTGGCCAATATTGACCAGTAATGCCCTGTTCTTCTGGGATTATTACTTAAATATCATTGTATACAAATGTGCAATGATGAAAGAGAACATCTTCGGAGTCTGACTGATCCTGGTCCTTATGGAAGCCCTTGCTAGGAAGGGTCTGAGACTCACCTATTCCACCAAAAGGAAGCGAAATGAGGGTTGAGTGCATCAAGCCATCATTAGCGCAGAATCCTCCACTGCTCGTTCTCTCCAGGAACAAGTTCACAACCTGTCAGACAATGTATAAGTGACACATATCACACACTTGTCCTTTCTCCTGCACGGTTACATTGTTGCACTCAATGCAGCAATGTATAAGTGTGACCCTTCCCCCGCATGTTGACACTGTGGCAATCAAATATAACACACCCCACAGGGTGACAAGGACATCAAGACATAACCCACCTTGCATGGTGACACTGACACTCAATGCAGCAGTGTAACAGTTTGTCCCTTTGTTCGCAGGGTAACACTGTGACACAGATATAAAAAAAGCTGTGTGTGCTGTGCACGCGCATAGTAAGTGAAACTTCTTTGACTTTTGTCACAGAAATTGTATTTGTGTTGGTGATGTTTTAATTAAAAATCAAAATACAATTTCATTGACAAAACGCAAATACATTTGACTTATAATGCGCGTGCTCGGCACACATCCCTTGTATTAGCTATTTGCACTATGTGTGAATTCCTTGTGGGTATGTGTGTCAGTCAGTGTGTGTAAGGGTATGTGTGTCAGTGTGTGTATGTGTGTCAGTGTGTATGTATGTGTGTCAGTCAGTGGGTGTGTGTGTGTGTGTGTATGTCAGTATGTGTGTGTGTGTATGTCAGTATGTGTGTGTGTGTGTATGTCAATATGTGTGTGTGTGTGTGTGTGTGTGTATGTCAGTGTGTCAGTCAGTGTGTGTGTCAGTCAGTGTGTGTGTGTGTGTGTGTGTGTGTGTGTGTCAGTGTGTGTGTGTGTATGTGTGTCAGTCAGTGTGTGTGTGTGTATGTGGGTCAGTCAGTGTGGGTGTATGTGTGTCAGTCAGTGTGTGTATGTGAGTCAATGTGTGTCAGTGTGTGTATGTGTGTCAGTGTGTCAGTCAGAGTGTCAGTCAGTGTGTGTATGTGTTTCAGTGTGTGTGTGTGTGTGTATGTGTGTCAGTGTGTGTGTGTGGGTCAGTCAGTGTGGGTCAGTGTGTGTGTGTGTGTGTGTGTGTGTCAGTCAGTGTGTGTGTGTCCTGCTGCAGCCAGGGGCGGCGTGTAACATTGCGCACCACCTATCTCCCCCCCACGCAAATTCTGCACCCCCCTACGCAAATTCTGCACACCACCCCCCCACGCAAATTCTGCACACCCCCACGCAAATTCTGCACACCATCCTCCCCCGCGGGGTACATGCGCCCGGCACGGGCATGAGTGACCGAGCCCCTGTGCTGCGTGGGTTGTGCCCGGGTTTGCGCCCGGGTTTGCGCCGTGTGCCAGTGGAGGGCTGAATGGCGCTGCTGCCAATGGGTGTTAGGAGCATGTGGGGGGAACGACGCCACTGCTAGCCGCTTCTGTGCATGTGTGGCGTCCGTCAGCGGCGCCATCACAACTGCGCATGCACGGCATGGCAGCGGGCAGGGAACAGCGGCCGTGGAACAGTAATTAGGCCGCTAGGAGCGGCGGATGAGATGGCTATCGTCACCACATATGTCAGCAGCCGGGTGTGTGGGGGAGTGTGGGGGGTGTGGCGACAGCCGAGGCAGAGACTTGTGTCGATGAAGCTAAGGCGGGCTATTTAAAGTTGCTCTGTTGTGAATGACAGAGCAACCAGCCTGGTTTTGAAGCTAGGAAAGTCTGCCTTGCAGAGACTAAGGCTAAGGCCCCGCTCCCTCAGTCAGCGCGCCCACACTGCAGGCAGGCGGGGAGCTGACAGTCACAGACCGCGATATGCAGTCTGTAGGGAGCGGGAGCCGGAGCCGGAGGGGGGCGGGAGTGGGAGGCTTGAGCGGGAGGGACCCGCTACTCTCCCCCCCTCCCTCCACGGGCTCGGGCTGGAGCTGCTGATGGTAGGTAATGAAAAGATACACACACACACCCCTATCTTGCTTCCTGACAGCTCCCGCCCCCACCGCTGATTGGCTCATCAGTGCACCACGTGACGCGTGGCCGCTCGGCATCACAATTCTCTTGAATCCCGTGGCGGCTGACGCGTCACAGTGCATAGTGAGCCGTCAGCGAGGGGGGACTGGGACCGGCTCGGGAGGATTCCCCTGCTGGTGGGGAACGCTCAGACGGGCGCAGCCGGCCCCAGCCCTAAGTCAGACATGCAGACCAAGTTCTGAGAATTGAATGTAGCGGTCATGGCTGGGAACTGAAGCGAAAAAAAAGCCCAGGAAAACCGGGTGTATATCCCAGTCAAGGTAAGCTCATCCAAGTGGGTGCCGTGCACCTTGGAAAGCCTATATTTTTCCCCAAGACCCCCAGTAATTGTTATTATTGTGTTACGATTGTGCTCGCCACAAACCGGGGCCAGACCGTGTGGCTGAGGCTGGGTTAGGAAATCACAGACTTTAGACCGCGCATTAAAAATGCCATGATAGATTTCCGGTTGCAAGTCACTTTACCAGCTGCCCTCTTGGAACACTTACCTCTTTCTCCTACAGTGCTATAGAACATATATATGCTAACATCAGGGGAGGAGATAGAGAAGCTCCTCAACCATAGAGAGATGCACTGGATTTATGCCCTTGGGACATTAGCACCCAAGGGCATGAACCAGGATTGGGAACTTAAACACTTTTTGAATTAATTAACCATGCCGTTCTCTCCTTTATTGTTACTATCATCAAAGTTCATATTAACGACATCTTAGTCGTTATTATTCATTGCTAAATATGTAAAGAATTGAAATGTCATATATATGATATATGATATATATATTTTTTAATAATCTATATATACATTGACATATTAGCCCCCTTTCTCCCAACCCCGCCCCCTCTCCCCCCCTCTCATCCCCCTCTCCCCCCTCTTCCCTCTCTCCCTCCAATTAATAAGACTAATATATGGTCTATTAACAAATATATGGATGAGTTAATGTGTACCTTTATCCGTTGTTATATCTGTACCTTTGCATTTTGGACATATGGATATGTAAACAACAGCAATTTAATTAATTCATTTTATATCCCATGCAATCTTATAATATATATCTGACCATTGTGATATATTATTTCATGTTCATTCCCCTCTGTTATATTTGTGCTTTGCATATTGAACATATGGGTATAAAACCAAAAGCAAATATTATGAATTTGATTAATTCACCTAATGTCCTATGTGATTTTATATTTTTGACCATTGAGATATATTATTTCATAGTCTCTCTCTTTTGTTCTTCATCCATATAAGGAACCAATTCGCGAATCTAAATATATATGTTAGTTGTCTGTTTGTTTAGTTTTAACAGTGTCTGTTTGTTTACATTTTTTGTCCACTCTTGCAGTCAAACGGGAACCCTCACCCGCTCTAGACGCACCTTCCAAATCTAGAGCTCTGATTGGCAGTTGGATTAACCAATTGAATTGAATCTTGATTTTTGCGCCAAAATCGCGCGGTGTCTCTGACATCTGTGGGCGGTGAATCCCCTTAAAACTGCGAGTGTGTGAGACGCGATTGTACTCTTTGATAAAGGGCGTTCTAGCCTGAAACGCGTCAGAGTGTGTTTGTTTTCTCCCTACACCATGTTCTAATAAATACCCGTTTTAACCTCATATCTTTGGTGCTGGTCCCCTTCTTCAGCTGTGCGCCGCTGCAATCTTTGGATTTTCTTTCAACCTACACAACATTGCGTGATGCACGCACAAATGGAGAAGTGGCTGTATAAGTGAGTATTGTTTCTCCCCATTTCTATTAAAGGGGAGTTGCTGACCAGAAACAGTGCTGCAGGTAAGACAAACAAAGTCTGGTGAAGTACTATTAAGATTGTTTGACATTCATATCAATATTTGTCTTCACCTTATGGACATCATATGCTATTGAATTCTTACTGCTATCAAGTGCACTGGGTCCAATATTTCAGACAGCTTTATTTCACTTCTCCTCCATTTGGCTATAAATTGATACTGTTTGCCTATACATGTATCTATTATGCTGAAGCACTGCTTTCTGGATTTCTATCCTATTTTTTCTACACAAAGGAGACAAGCCAGAGGGCTTGTGGCTGAACACATGTAACGTCCATAAGAAATTATGCTCGGCACTGGATCAGTGCCAAAGCCCAGCATATAAAGGGCAGTGAGCCAATCACCAGAGGGAGGTGTGTGAGAATTCCTCCAATGATGGAGCACCGGCTAGGGCAGCAGAGATAGCTAGCACAGGTGCTTATAAATTGCCAGAGGGAGTAATTAGAAACTGCACAGTTCTGCAAGGCTATAAGCAAAAGGAGAACCGGATTCCTTTCAGTACCCTCCCCCCCCCCTTCAGGTGAGACCTCTGGGTGAACAGGTCCATTCATAGATCTGGGGGACATGGAATTGTTCCTAAACTTCCTTAGGTGGAAGGTAGCGTTGAAAGCCCGCAGTTTTTTGGCATTACTTACAGTACCCCCACCTCTGGGTGAGAAGCTTGGGTGGACAGAGCCATTCATAGGTCTGGGAGACATTGAGTTGTTCCAGAAGTGTTCCAGAAGTGTCTCAGGTGAAAATTATATCCAAAATCCAGTCGTCCATTGGCGGATTTTGATACAAAGCCGGATTGCTATCCCAAGCAATTCGAGAGAGTCAGTAGCAGTGTATACGTAATTCTTTATCATGGTACTGGCAGTTGAAGAAGGGTCCGCCTCCTTTGGCCTCTGATATTTAGGGAGAAACAAATCCGAAGTTATGGCCTTGTCGAAGAGCATAGTAAAGTTCAAGGGAACAGTAGGAGACAGCATGTCCATACCCATAGTGGACCCATAGGAAACAGGGACGGACGCCTCAGGTAAAGCAAGGAGGTCCAGTATGGGTGTCTTCGTCTTAGAGAAAGACCAAATGCAATCCAGAAAGGGCACTTCAGTCACTGCACAGAAACCTGCAAGTAAGGACTCTGTTTGAAAGGTGAGAAAACAGATCTAATCCGAGAAAACAGGTAAGCGGTGCATCAGCTTTAGGAATATAAATCTTGGGGTTAAAGCTGGGTACCTCCAACAGAGTGAAAGAAAACGGAGAACATGAACTTGAGTTAGGCGTGGGGGTCTGTAACAGGGAACTTATCCCTGTTCAGAATATGCCACTAATCCAGCAGTGTGTTGGTTAATTGGATCCAGCAGTTAACCAACTTCACCTGGCTGATTAGAGGTTTGTTAGAAAAAGCCTGTTCCCAGAAACAGGAAGGAGATTTCCTCAGTACACAAGGGTACTGACAAGAGGAAAGAAGTCTTGAGCAGAAAGGCTCTGCTGAGATCAAGACACCCAAATACCTATATTCCTTGACTCAGGGGACCCAGGAACCTACCAGAGACTGACATGAAGGGCCACCTGCTTTAAGGTATCTCTTGAGACTTTGGGGAATATGGTGGTAATGGGATTATCCCTCCAGCCCTGGAGAAAGGGACTGGGGAAGTAAGTTAGCCCTTAAAAAGGGATAGGTGTTTGTTGTTTTCATATGTTTCGCTGTATTAAAGGGACAGGCACAATAAAGCCTTATTTTAATTTCACCTTAAAAATGGTCTCCATTGCTTACCTCTGCACACATCTCTTACATATGGTGTCAGAAGTGGGATGAGAGGTGGCCCTTGAAGTTCAAAGGGGCCCCCGGAGACTGCCTGTGAAAATGTTAGTGCTTTTGCCTGCATAGTTCCTGTAAACAGTCTGAGCAACAAAACCAAAGAAACACAACCAGGCAGCAAAACTGCACTGCCTGTGAAAAATGTTGTGCTTATTTTCCTGTATATAGTTCCTGCAAACAGCCTGAGCAACAAAGCAAAGAATCTCATGCAACAGGGATCAGAATTAAAGGGATACACATCCAGGCAGGAAATCTACACTGCACTGAAGAAAGCCACAAAACCACAGATGGACTCTTTTCCCCAATCCCAAGAGGAGAGAGAGAGACTGCTGAAGCAGGTAAACCTTACTTTCCTATCACAATGATGTGTAATACAGTATGGTTGTTGATAAAGGGGCTTTTCCTTCCAGCAGTAGTCAGGGTTCAAGTAGGGGGTTAGAGCACCAGGCTTTGTTTATTGTTTTCTTTAAAAAAAAAAAATTACGCTGAAGCAGTGAATACAGACGGTGACCGACGCAAGGTTCTGATTCTGGGAATTTAAAATGGCCGCCCAGCTGAAATCAAATACAGACCCTACAAAAATGGGGAAGAAAATGTGTTCCTGGTGTAAAGAACCCCAACACACGGAGCAGTGTCCCTTCAGGCCTTATTCAGACGATGAGAGAGAATGCCTGCACAGTACTGCTAATATTGTAAAACTTACCAAAGGGAAGAAAAAGTCTACAGAGATGCCTGTGAGAGCTGCGACCTCTACAAGCAAAATATGCCCACCTGTAGGATTACCACAATTTGGGGTTCTAGCAAATATAGTGATAACAACTGCAATAGCGCCTCCTGAAGTTAGCCATTAAAAAGGGATAGGTGTTTGTTGTTTTCATATGTTTCGCTGTATTAAAGGGACAGTCGCAATAAAGCCTTATTTTAATTTCACCTTAAAAACAGTCTCCATTGCTTACCTCTGCACACATCTCTTACAGGGTCCCAGGTAACAAGGTCTTGCATGATACTGTGGGAGAAGCAATGGGGAATATGACTGTTTTAAACACAGGGTCCTAAGCATCAGTAGCTACAGAAACCTTCCTGAGAGGTACCCCTAGTTTTGCGACAGGACAGTCAATAGTATGTACCCCAAGTATTGTGGAAAATACAGTGAAATATAACTCCATCTTGAACACAGGAGTTTTCAAAAAAAGGGATGCAGTGGGTATTACCGAAAGTTCCAAGTGCGATACCTCTGAGTTTGTGGTAGCAGATATGCCGTCGTAGTGGATGCCTCTTTAATCCCACGCTCCCCCATTGCCTGTTTGTTTTTATGTTTCTCTAAGGGCTCTGGATTAACCCTTTTTCTGGGGTAGAAGCAGAAGGGATTCTATTGTTGGCTCAGAGCATCTGAGAGCCATAGTTGATCTGACCGCTTCACTGTAAGCCTACTTTTGTTTGTGACTCGAGGTAAGCGCCTGGTTTTTTCTACATCGTCGTAGTGGATGTACTACTGCGGACGAATCAGCGTGAAACAGTATTATTTGAGGAGTGGACCGCACAGACATTAAGGCTAAGCGTGGAGTTATAGGGAGATTAGAACGAAAAAGGCTATTCCCAGCCGTTAAGTCATTTTTAGTAATCTAAGAGGCTGTGGCATGATCCGTGAAAGAAACTGGGGTAGACTTTCCAGTGGAAACAAGGGACATCTTGCTTGTCACTGAAGTGGGTGATTGAGAACCAGCAGGAACTGAACTAGCTACTGTAATAAGATCAGAGAACATTGTGCTAGTTTCAGAATTGGGTTTCTAAGAATCCCTAGTGAGGGCATCAGACTCCATGGCAGGGGTCTTGGGATCAATTAAAGGATTTGCAGATATCACAACTTAATAGGAGAAATACCTTGCAAAACAGGAATTTTAGCAAAAGTGATAGGTATCTCACAGACTACAGCAGAGGTGGAAGGCTGGCAGTCAGGCTCTACATCAGGAGTTAGAGGGAAGGCAAGGGATAAAACAGGAAGTGCTGGAGAGACATTAGAAGCCGTAAGGGGGGACTCAGAGCGTAGTAAGGGATCAGGTGTAGATAAGCTGATCACTGAAGTGATAGCCTGAGGGGCCGTAGAAGGGGGGCTAATAGCTGTCACAGGTTCCAAGGAGGCAGACTTAGAGTCAAGGACAGGAATAGCAACACTCTGAGACAGAGGAGGAAAAGCATTGGGAACAGACATAACAGATAGGACAAACGGAAGTGAGCTAGGAAAGGCTGCTTCTACAATAGGAGATTTAGTAGAGGTAGAGCTTAACTCAGCGGCTGCTGGAGAACTTTTAACTACAGTGAGAGGGTACTGCAGGTTTACAAAATCAGGGGTAGAGGGAGTTTTAGATTTGAAAACCTAATTCTCCAAAAAGGAAGGACCTGACTATTCTTGTACTAAGGGAGCAACAACAGATACGCTGATCTCTGAAGTGGTTACTTGAGGAGAAGTGTCTGGGAAATCAGCAACAAAGGCAGAATCCACGAAAAGAGGTGTCTTACACAGCTTTGCTAAATTTGTGGATAGCACCGATGATAGACGGCTTTTTGAAAGTCTTCAATGACCAGTGCGGATGGTTGTGTCCGAGCCTGGGACCAGGTCCTGCACTTGTCACCCCTGCTGACTGGGAGAGCTCTGAAGGCTTTTCAGGGAATCCCGACAGTGGACAGCAAGGACTACAACTACAAAAAGGCGAATTACTAGACCGGTATGCCAATCCAGGGACTCTCAATCCAGAGATTTACCAGGGAATGTTCCGATTCTAGGAGAAAATGGTCCAGAACACACCTGGAATTCGTAGCCCGGCTAGCCCGGCACAATACCCAGTGGATCGAAGGGTGCAATGCCACAAACAAATGGGGACTGCTGGACCTCAAATTCCGGGAGCAGTTTCTGCAGAAGTGTCTGCCTGAGGTCAGAGACTGGGTGGTTGACCATAAGCCCAAGACCTACACTGAGGATGCCAGGATGGCGGATGAGTCGCTAAATAAACAGGTGGGGGAGGAACTGGAAAAGAAGAGGCAGGCGTTTAGATTCTTTAAGTCAGAAGGAATGGATGCATCGTATCAGAATTATAAGGAATGTAACAAAAATTGCAAAAGGGCAATCAAATTAGCAAAAAATGGATAATGAAAAAAGGAATGCAATAAAAAGTAAGATCAACCCTAAAAAGATATTTAAGTACCTTAATAATAAAAAAAAAATGAGAAAAGAAAATATAGGACCCTTTCAGTGTGAGATGTTCAGGCAGATTATTGGAGATAAGGAAAAAGCAGAAGTATTAAACAAATTATTTGCCTCTGTGTTTTCAAGGGAAGAATCAATTTCAATTGTTGTGCCGCAGGAGGAAGCCACAACCTCCATATTAATGAACAATTGGTTAACTGAGGAAGAAGTACATAGGCGGCTTGAAAAAAAGAAAGTAAATAAGGCACCTGGCCCCGATGGCATACATCCAAGAGTTCTCAAAAAGTAAAGTTCAGTAATAGCCAAACCATTACATTTAATATTCAAGGACTCCATTTCCACAGGCTAGGGTCCAGAAGATTGGCATAATGCTGATGTGGTGCCTATATTTAAAAAGGGAGCTAAATCACAACCGGGGAATTACAGACCTGTAAGCCTGACTTCAATAGTGGGAAACTACTTGAAGGTTTAATACGGGATAATTTTCAGGAATACTTAATGGAAAACAAATTATTAGTAATAGTCAACATGGATTTATGAATGATAGATCTTGCCAAACTAACCTTATTTGTTTCTTTGAGCAGGTAAGTAGGAATTTAGCCCAGGGTAATGCAGTTGATGTGGTCATATACCATCCACAAGCATATACACAGGCGACACGTTTTATCCGAGCACGGCTAGCACCACAAGCCGGGGGATGCCCCGGCGTGCTAGGCGCACTCCCTCAGCGTGCCGCGCATCACCGATGCGCGGTCACGCGTCATCGGGTGCCTGCGCCCCCTGCACGCGCGTCCAGGGCTCCCAGAGGGAGCCCTGGTGTCCCGCGATGTGGGGGACGGCGGCAGGGGGTTCCGGGGAACCCGGCGGACCCGGTAGTGGGAGGGAGAAAGCCCCGATCGGAGGGCGCTCCTCCGCTGCTTCGGCGCGCGCCCGGCACCCTCCGGCGCGCGCCAGGTTACTGCTTCGGCCGAGAACGGGCAAATGCTCGAATAAACTCGGCCGCAGCAGTACACACGTTAAACCTACTGTTTAATAAAATATATACTTTATACTTCTCTAAGTCTTAGTGTCATGGGAAATAGAATAAGAATCCTGCACTTTTATTACTACTAGCCATATTCCCCACACACTATACCGGACTTAGGAGCCTATGGACTAAGCAGTGAAAAGCCACCTTTCACCATTTTTTCGCAAGAAATGCCGCCTGCTATTCACTAAGCAGCGAAAACTCATGATTACAGGCTTTTTTGTCAAATTTGTTACCAAAACTTTTTTTCCCGGCAAACGCGCACGATAAGTCGCTTTTCGGCACTTTTTCAACAACGCTCTATTCTTGTAGCCCCGATCAGCTTATCGAGGCTGTTTTGAGCCATAGAATAGAGAATTCCTCTCCAAATCGCCTCACCATAAAAAGTTGGCAAGAAGGTGGGGAGAGGCTGCTGAAAAATGGCGAGACGGCAGTTAGAAAAAAAATGAATGTTTCCTGCATCAGATTGATGTCGGGGGTCTCCGGAGCTGATACGTATTAATATCACCATCGGAGGCCCCCGTCATGAATCAGATGCATGGAAAATGTATTTACAGGCAACTTCATCACCTTGCGGCTAATCGTTAAGGCAATGAAGGGGTAGCGGGGGTTGTGAATTTGGTATTTGGCCCTTAGTGGGTTTTTAGGCCTTGCGGGGGGGTAGCGGGTGGACTTAATCCCTTCATTACCTTAGCGATTAATTCCACTAAGGTAGTGAAGTGGTTAAACGCAAGGCCTAAACACCCATCGTTGGGGCTAATACCACCATCACCCACCACCGCTAATAAAACAAAATACTCACAACAGACACACTACCCACCCCCAATAAACATTACAATAGCTAATAAACACCAAGACACAACCCACATCAAACCATTATTTATTATTTTAGATACAGGATTAATACTACAGGTCAGCGGGTTCACCGGGTGGTCCCCACGGGTATCTGCAGGCCCCACAGCGCACCCGGGGGGTACCCATGGGTATCTAGGGGCCTTCGGGTGGTACCCGCTAGGCTCTGTGGGCCTCCAGGTGGTCCCCGTGGGTGTCTGGGGGCCCTCTGGTGGTTTTTTTCATCGTTTGTTATCTGGACTGGGATTAAGTCCTACCCTGGGAGCTGCATTTTTATCCAAGAACAGTATTAATTTTGATTATCACATTCACTTTGAGTAGTGTTATTTGCGCTTGCACCTTTTCTTTTAATGGCACCTAATCCCTTAATCACCTTAGCGGTTAATAACCGCTATAGTAATTAAGGGGTTAACCCACCCTGACCGCTACCCACACGGGAGGCTTAACCACCCATCCCGGACCAACTATACCCACCCTGTACCCATTGAGTGACATAATGGTATATCATTCCCATATAGTATAGGCCTGATAAGCCACTATAGCACTCAATGGGCACCTAATCACAATTAATGAATGCACAAAAGACACAATAATAAAACATACAAAATCACATATACACCCCAATTCACTAAATAAAAACATTGGCCAACAAATCCAATTAATACAAGCACTAACCCACACAACAACAAATTAATTGAACCATTAACCAACAAAGCAATTAATCAAACTCGGCATCATAACAATGAATTAATTCAACCACTAACAAACAAAGAAATTAATTAATAAAACAACTCGGCAACACAACTATTAAAAGCAGTGCCCAACACAACCATTAAAAGCAGTGCCCAACACAACCATTAAAAGCAGTGCCCAACACAACCATTAAAAGCAGTGCCCAAAACAAGACATCATTAATTACAAACGAAAATCTATCGCAAAAAATATTTAAAATAAGGCAGAAAATTACAAACAATTACATCCACAGAATAAATACAATAATAAGTGTTGAGGAAATGGAGCAAGCGAGAGAATACAAGACGTTCAAGGAGTTTAGAGGCAAAAGGCAGGAGGGAGAAAGGTCGATAGAAAGACAAGTACGGTCAAGCTTGCTGTTTTTGAGTAATGGTATAACTGTTGCATGCTTGAAGGAGGATGGAAAGGTACCAGAGCAGAGGGAGGAGTTAAAAATTTGTGTGAGCGTAGGGATTATAGTAGGAGCAAGAGATTTTAGGAGATGGGAGGGAATGGTGTCAAGAGGGCAAGATGTAGAGGGAGAAGACGAGACAGTGGAAAAAGAGTCAAGGAAGGCAGGAGCAGAGTTAGGAAGAGGTGTAGGATGGGAGGAGGAAACAGGGGGGATGGTCTGATGTATGGATTCCACCTTTTCCTTAAAATAGTCAGAAAAGTCCTGAGGTGAGATGGAGGAAGAAGAAGAGGCAGCTGAGGGTGGTTTGAGTAGAGAGTAAAAGACAGAGAAGAGTCAGCTTGGTTTAGACTTGTGCGTGTTGATTAATGAAGAAAAGTAGGTTTGTTTAGCTTGAGAGAGGGCAGAGTTGAAACAGAATAGCATAAATTTGTAGTGAAGGAAGTCTACGAGAGTGTGAGATTTACTCCAGAGGCGTTCAGAGGAAAGAGTGGAGGAATGCATCATGCGCGTGTGGGAATTTAGCCAGGGTCTGGGGTTAGAAGGGCAAGGACGGCAGAGAAAAAGCGGGGCATATAGATCAAGGTTGAAGGATAAGGCAGAGTTGTAGTTCCTGACCAGGTTGTTAGGGTCTGTAGCAGAGCTCAGAGAGGAGAGGGAGGAGCATAAAGTGGACTCAAAGGCTTGTAGGTTAATAGAGCGTAGGTTTCTGAAGGGGAGAAGGGGAGAAAGAGAGATTGTAAGGAATCCTGGGTTTGGCTGAAACCTTTTTCTTACAGAAATATGCAGCTTCTAGACAACTCCCCCTTGAACCTGCAATCAAGAATCACCTGCTCCTGCAATTAGACTGCATCCTGCTTTTTGCTGCCTCCTATGCAGCTCTGCCTCATTGGCTGTCTGTTCTATTTAACTCCTGCCCCGCCCACCAGGAAGTTGCTGAACATAGACTTTCTTTAGTCACTGTGCTTGCCACAGCATCTGTGTTTGGCCTGCTTGGCCTGCTTGTCATAGTTCACAGTTTCTGGCAGACTACGCCACGCTATAGCTGTTACACTGAAGCCCTCGGTGTTTCTTGTCTTGTTTGCAGTACCAGTTCCCAGTTGCCTCACCCACTCTCAGCTGTACCCGGCTAGGGGTTGCTGTTTTGTGCTAAAGCACTGGATCCCCTTCCCTCCTGCAGTGACTACGCCACGCTATAGCATTTACACTGTTGCCCTCAGTGTTTCTTGTCTTGTCTGCAGTACCAGTTCCCTGTGACCTTCCAGTGGCCTCACCCACTCTCAGCTGTACCCGGCTATGGAGTGCTGGTCAGTGCTGTTGCACTGGATCCCCTTCCCTCCTGCAGAGGCCTGCATCAGTGTTCCTGTTACCTGATGCAATCTCCTGCTTCTAGTGGCCTCCTCTACTCACAGCTGTACCCAGCTACGGAGTGCTGTTTTGTGCTGAAGCACTGGATCCCCTTCCCTCCTGCAGAGGCCTGCATCAGTGATCCTGTTACCTGATGCAATCTCCTGCTTCCAGTGGCCTCCTCTACTCACAGCTTTACCCGGCTAGGGGGTGCTGTTTTGTGCTGAAGCAATTGATCACCTGTTCCTGTTCCTTGCTACATTGAAGCACCTTCGCTCAATCGTCCTGTTGCCGAACCCCAGCATGGATATCGTTTACCCAGCCTTCTCTAATCCTGACCCCGGCTTGTCCACGGATTATCCTGCCTTCTCCAGTCCTGACCCGGCTATGTTTGACCACGGAATTCGCAACCCGGATCCGGCTTCGTGGTCTAAGGTCGGCGTATGTTTATCCCCACCTCAGCCCCGCGGTCCGGTCCTGGTTTGTGGTGAGCACGTACGTTACAGTATATACAGCCCAACAAACCCGGACCCTGCTGAGGTGGGGTTAAGCCAGTCCGTCTCTGAAAACCTGGCCTTGTCTGAAAAAGTGTCCCAGTCTGAAAACTTGTCCCAGTCTGAAAACTTGTCCCAGTCTGAAAACTTGTCCCAGTCTGAAAGACTGCCTCTTTCGGTCCCTGTCTGAAAACCTGACTGTGGGAAAAAACGACCCAGTCTGGAAGATGGTTTACACTCTCATGCCAGAGCGTGGGACAGATGAATGGCCCTCGGGCCAGCTACGCTGCCCTGTCATAGTCTTTCAGCGCTGAAAATCCTCCTACTAAAACTCTTGATGTAAAGACCGGCTTCCCTTTCTCTGACTCCCCTATAGTATGTGATATGCCTATCACTAGTGTTAAAACTCCTGCTTTAAAGAGTACCCTCTCTGATATGTCTGAGTTTCCTGCCACTGCATCTAAAGCTCCATTTTCAGAGTCAATGTTATCTTTGTCAAAGTTTCTTAATCTTGTTGCAGTACCTAGCAGAAACTCTCACACGCCCTTTTCAGAGACCTGTGCACCTTCCTCTAAACACTTTACAGTACCAAGTGTAGTCACTGCTGCCCCTCAGTCATTTGAGATTCCTGCCTTTGACTCCATGCCTTTTTCCTTAGAGACTCCTATTCTTATTGGTCCCCCTTTTGCTGATCCTCTAGCTCCCACTTCAGAGACAAGCACAATTTTCTCTGATTCTGTACCCAGTCTAGCCCTTGCTGTTTCGCAAATACCCACTCCAGAGACCAGTGTATGTTTCTCTGATTCCTGTCCTGTGCCTGTTGTGACCACTGCTGCTTCTCAGACATCCATTTCTGGAACAAACATGTCCTTCACTGACTGTTCTGCAGGTCCTGTTATACCCATGGATGATTCTAAAATTCTCACAGCAAAGAATAGTTCTTCCCTCCCTATCCCCCCAACAGTACCGGATGTACCTACGGATTCAAAGGCCCCTGTGTTCAAAACATAATCATACCTCACTGTTTCTCTCACAGTAATTGGGGTACCCTCTACTGACTACATAACTACTGCTGCAAACTCAGGGTTACCTCTCATGGAGGATTCTGTAGTATCTGATGTATCTAACGATTCAAAGACCCCTGTGTTTAAAACGGAAGTACACTGCACTGTTTCGTCTACAGTATCTCGTGAAGCTATTGAGTCTGGGACTTCCATGTCTAAGTCTAGTACAAGTTTTCCTGATTTTTCTTCTGTGTTGGGGATTCCCAGTTCTAACCCTGAGACTTTTGTTCCTAAGCCAGGTTTATCACTCAATTGTAGGGATAATGGCCCTGGACATTAACAAGAGAACTGTTTCAGTATCTTTTAGTGAACCCTCCCGCCCTCTACCCTCGCTAACCAGTGACCGGATTACTTTTGGAGCAAAAGATTCCCACAAACCTCTATGTGCTTATTTGTGCAATATCATTGCTTTTCCAGGATGTTCCTCGAACACATCCGACCTACAATCAGTCTGTCTTGTCTTGTACTCTGGGGACCGGGTATCTCGCTTGTGAACTTCTGACGTCCCTGTTTTGGACTCACCTGTCTTGCTACAGCTCTGGACTTCCAAATATTTCTGTGATTCTTTATGCATGTCAAGAACTGCAGTACCACCGTTCTCATGTGTAAAAATGGTACTCGCCAATGAACTGCTGGATTACGGGCCAACTTCCCGCCTAAGACAGTTCAGAAACAATTCTAAGTTCCCCAAGTCTATTATGGATCGCTCGGAGTTCGATCCTGAAGAGGGGGGTACTGTAAGGTATCCGCTCCTGGGTTTGGCTGAAACCTTTTACATACAGAAATATGCAGCTTCTAGACGACACCCCCTTGAACCTGCAATCAAGAATCACCTGCTCCTGCAATTAGACTGCATCCTGCTTTTTGCTGCCTCCTATGCAGCTCTGCCTCATTGGCTGTCTGTTCTATTTAACTCCTTCCCCGCCAACCAGGAAGTTGCTGAACATAGACTTTCTTTAGTCACTGTGCTTGCCACAGCATCTGTGTTTGGCCTGCTTGGCCTGCTTGTCATAGTTCACAGTTTCTGGCAGACTACGCCACGCTATAGCTGTTACACTGAAGCCCTCGGTGTTTCTTGTCTTGTTTGCAGTACCAGTTCCCAGTTGCCTCACCCACTCTCAGCTGTACCCGGCTAGGGGTTGCTGTTTTGTGCTGAAGCACTGGATCCCCTTCCCTCCTGCAGAGGCCTGCATCAGTGTTCCTGTTACCTGCTGCAATCTCCTGCTTCTAGTATACTCCACTACTCACAGCTGTACCCGGCTAGGGGTTGCTGTTTGTGCTGAAGCACTGGATCCCCTTCCCTCCTGCAGAGGCCTGCATCAGTGTTCCTGTTACCTGATGCAATCTCCTGCTTCCAGTGGTCTCCACTACTCACAGCTGTACCCGGCTAGGGAGTGCTGTTTTGTGCTGAAGCACTGGATCCCTTTTCCTGTTCCTTGCTACATTGAAGCACCTTCGCTCAAGCGTCCTTTTGCCGAACCCCAGCATGGATATCGTTTACCCAGCCTTCTCTAATCCTGACCCCGGCTTGTCCACGGATTATCCTGCCTTTTCCTGTCCTGACCCGGCTATGTTTGGCCACGGAATTCGCAATCCGGATCCGGCTTCGTGGTCTAAGGTCGGTGTATATCTATCCCCACCTCAGCCCCGTGGTCAGGTCCAGGTTTGTGGCGAGCACGTACGTTACAGATATATATATATATATACACAGAGAGAGAGAGAGAGGTCATGCACAGAGAGGAACTTGTTAGAAAGGGAGCGAGCATTCCAAAGGGCACAGGAGAAAGGGTGAGAGGAGGGAGGGTGGCAGGGGAAGGGTATGAGGTAGGAGGGATTGACACCAGAATGAGTAGAGGTTGCATTGTGCAGGCGAGGACGAGAGCAAGTTGAAATAAGACAGGGACCAGGATTGGGAGAGATATCCCCAGAAGCAAGGAGGAGAAGCATGGACAGAAAGAGGATGTGAGGAGGATTTGTAAGGGTGTGATTTAGTGCAGGGGATATAGCTGTGTGGTGTCAGAGGACGCAGGTAAGAAAGGAGTTCATGTGAACAGAGAAGCGGGGAAGAAAGGAGAGATGGAGATATATGAATAGAGTTAGAGACATACTGAGGCTGGTGGAAGGAAGTGCATAATGTGAAAATAAGTGAGGTCACAGCAAATATAATTAGTAAAGGCAGCATCACAGCGATAGTAACGTGCTGAGGTGTGCAGTCTGGGATAGATAATATCCTCCTTTCCAGCGTAGTTCAAATGCAGGAATCAGGGCATGTAGGTGTTGTCTACTTGTTCACTCCTTTTGAACTTACTTTTAAACTTTAGCACAGACCCTACCCCCTGTATACACGCGCACACACCATATATACACACAGAGCCTGGCTTCACCTTTACTGGAAAGCTGCCCCTGCTGCTCTGCGTGTTCTAGTGTATCGCTCTGCACAGACCCTACCCCCTGTATACACGCGCACACACCGTATATACACACGGAGCCTGGCTCACCTTTACTGGAAAGCTGCCCCCGCTGCTCTGCGTGTTCTAGTGTATCGCTCTGCACAGGCCCTACCCCCTATATACACGCGCACACACCATATATACACACAGAGCCTGGCTCACCTTTACTGGAAAGCTGCCCCCGCTGCTCTGCGTGTTCTAGTGTATCGCTCTGCACAGACCCTACCCCCTGTATACACGCGCACACACCGTATATACACACGGAGCCTGGCTCACCTTTACTGGAAAGCTGCCCCCGCTGCTCTGCGTGTTCTAGTGTATCGCTCTGCACAGACCCTACCCCCTGTATACACGCGCACACACCGTATATACACACACAGCCTGGCTTCACCTTTACTGGAAAGCTGCCACCGCTGCTCTGCGTGTTCTAGTGTATCGCTCTGCACAGGCCCTACCCCCTGTATACACGCGCACACACCGTATATTCACACACAGCCTGGCTCACCTTTACTGGAGAGCTGCCCCCGCTGCTCTGCGTGTTCTAGTGTATCGCTCTGCACAGGCCCTACCCCCTGTATACACGCGCGCACACAGTATATACACACAGAGCCTGGCTCACCTTTACTGGGAAGCTGCCCCCGCTGCTCTGCGTGTTCTAGTGTATCGCTCTGCAGAGACCCTACCCCCTGTATACATGCGTACACACAGTATATACACACACAGCCTGGCTTCACCTTTACTGGAAAGCTGCCCCCGCTGCTCTGCGTGTTCTAGTGTATCGCTCTGCACAGGCCCTACCCCCTGTATACACGCGCACACACCGTATATACACACGGAGCCTGGCTTCACCTTTACTGGAAAGCTGCCCCCGCTGCTCTGCGTGTTCTAGTGTATCGCTCTGCACAGACCCTACCCCCTGTATACACGCGCACAAACCGTATATACACACAGCCTGGCTTCACCTTTACTGGGAAGCTGCCCCCGCTGCTCTGCGTGTTCTAGTGTATCGCTCTGCACAGGCCCTACCCCCTGTATACACGCGCACACACACAGTATATACACACAGAGCCTGGCTTCACCTTTACTGGAAAGCTGCCCCCGCTGCTCTGCGTGTTCTAGTGTATCGCTCTGCACAGGCCCTACCCCCTGTATACACGCGCACACACCGTATATACACACGGAGCCTGGCTTCACCTTTACTGGGAAGCTGCCCCCGCTGCTCTGCGTGTTCTAGTGTATCGCTCTGCACAGACCCTACCCCCTGTATACACGTGCACAAACCGTATATACACACAGCCTGGCTTCACCTTTACTGGAAAGCTGCCCCCGCTGCTCTGCGTGTTCTAGTGTATCGCTCTGCACAGACCCTACCCCCTGTATACACGCGCACACACAGTATATACACACAGAGCCTGGCTTCACCTTTACTGGAAAGCTGCCCCTGCTGCTCTGCGTGTTCTAGTGTATCGCTCTGCACAGACCCTACCCCCTGTATACACGCACACATACCGTATATACACACAGAGCCTGGCTTCACCTTTACTGGAAAGCTGCCCCCGCTGCTCTGCGTGTTCTAGTGTATCGCTCTGCACAGGCCCTACCCCCTGTATACACGCGCACACACAGTATATACACACACAGCCTGGCTCACCTTTACTGGAAAGCTGCCCCCGCTGCTCTGCGTGTTCTAGTGTATCGCTCTGCACAGACCCTACCCCTTGTATACACGCGCACACACAGTATATACACACAGAGCCTGGCTTCACCTTTACTGGAAAGCTGCCCCCGCTGCTCTGCGTGTTCTAGTGTATCGCTCTGCACAGACCCTACCCCCTGTATACACACGCATACACCGTATATACACACACAGCCTGGCTCACCTTTACTGGAAAGCTGCCCCCGCTGCTCTGCGTGTTCTAGTGTATCGCTCTGCACAGGCCCTACCCCCTGTATACACGCGCACACACCATATATACACACAGCCTGGCTTCACCTTTACTGGAAAGCTGCCCCCGCTGCTCTGCTTGTTCTAGTGTATCGCTCTGCACAGGCCCTACCCCCTGTATACACGCGCACACACCGTATATACACACAGAGCCTGGCTCACCTTTACTGGAAAGCTGCCCCCGCTGCTCTGCATGTTCTAGTGTATTGCTCTGCACAGGCCCTACCCCCTGTATACACGCGCACACACCGTATATACACACAGCCTGGCTTCACCTTTACTGGAAAGCTGCCCCCGCTGCTCTGCGTGTTCTAGTGTATCGCTCTGCACAGGCCCTACCCCCTGTATACACGCGCACACACAGTATATACACACAGAGCCTGGCTCACCTTTACTGGAAAGCTGCCCCCGCTGCTCTGCGTGTTCTAGTGTATCGCTCTGCACAGACCCTACCCCCTGTATACACGCGCACACACCGTATATACACACGGAGCCTGGCTTCACCTTTACTGGAAAGCTGCCCCCGCTGCTCTGCGTGTTCTAGTGTATCGCTCTGCACAGACCCTACCCCCTGTATACACGCGCACACACAGTATATACACACAGAGCCTGGCTTCACCTTAACTGCAAAGCTGCCCCCGCTGCTCTGCGTGTTCTAGTGTATCGCTCTGCACAGACCCTACCCCCTGTATACACGCGCACACACAGTATATACACACGGAGCCTGGCTCACCTTTACTGGAAAGCTGCCCCCGCTGCTCTGCGTGTTCTAGTGTATCGCTCTGCACAGACCCTACCCCCTGTATACACGCGCGCACACCGTATATACACACAGAGCCTGGCTCACCTTTACTGGAAAGCTGCCCCCGCTGCTCTGCGTGTTCTAGTGTATCGCTCTGCACAGACCCTACCCCCTGTATACACGCGCACACACCGTATATACACACACAGCCTGGCTCACCTTTACTGGAAAGCTGCCCCCGCTGCTCTGCGTGTTCTAGTGTATCGCTCTGCACAGGCCCTACCCCCTGTATACACGCGCACACACCGTATATACACACAGCCTGGCTCACCTTTACTGGGAAGCTGCCCCCGCTGCTCTGCGTGTTCTAGTGTATCGCTCTGCACAGGCCCTACCCCCTGTATACACGCGCACACACCGTATATACACACAGCCTGGCTCACCTTTACTGGAAAGCTGCCCCCGCTGCTCTGCGTGTTCTAGTGTATCGCTCTGCACAGGCCCTACCCCCTGTATACACGCGCACACACCGTATATACACACGGAGCCTGGCTCACCTTTACTGGGAAGCTGCCCCCGCTGCTCTGCGTGTTCTAGTGTATCGCTCTGCACAGGCCCTACCCCCTGTATACACGCGCACACACACAGTATATACACACAGAGCCTGGCTCACCTTTACTGGAAAGCTGCCCCCGCTGCTCTGCGTGTTCTAGTGTATCGCTCTGCACAGGCCCTACCCCCTGTATACACGCGCACACACCGTATATACACACGGAGCCTGGCTCACCTTTACTGGGAAGCTGCCCCCGCTGCTCTGCGTGTTCTAGTGTATCGCTCTGCACAGGCCCTACCCCCTGTATACACGCGCACACACCGTATATACACACGGAGCCTGGCTCACCTTTACTGGGAAGCTGCCCCCGCTGCTCTGCGTGTTCTAGTGTATCGCTCTGCACAGGCCCTACCCCCTGTATACACGCGCACACACCGTATATACACACAGAGCCTGGCTCACCTTTACTGGAAAGCTGCCCCTGCTGCTCTGCGTGTTCTAGTGTATCGCTCTGCACAGGCCCTACCCCCTGTATACACGCGCACACACCGTATATACACACAGAGCCTGGCTCACCTTTACTGGAAAGCTGCCCCCGCTGCTCTGCGTGTTCTAGTGTATCGCTCTGCACAGACCCTACCCCCTGTATACACGCGCACACACTGTATATACACACGGAGCCTGGCTTCACCTTTACTGGGAAGCTGCCCCCGCTGCTCTGCGTGTTCTAGTGTATCGCTCTGCACAGGCCCTACCCCCTGTATACACGCGCACACACCGTATATACACACAGAGCCTGGCTCACCTTTACTGGGAAGCTGCCCCCGCTGCTCTGCGTGTTCTAGTGTATCGCTCTGCACAGGCCCTACCCCCTGTATACACGCGCACACACACAGTATATACACACAGAGCCTGGCTCACCTTTACTGGAAAGCTGCCCCCGCTGCTCTGCGTGTTCTAGTGTATCGCTCTGCACAGACCCTACCCCCTGTATACACGCGCACACACAGTATATACACACACAGCCTGGCTCACCTTTACTGGGAAGCTGCCCCCGCTGCTCTGCGTGTTCTAGTGTATCGCTCTGCACAGGCCCTACCCCCTGTATACACGCGCACACACAGTATATACACACAGAGCCTGGCTCACCTTTACTGGGAAGCTTCCCCCGCTGCTCTGCGTGTTCTAGTGTATCGCTCTGCACAGGCCCTACCCCCTGTATACACGCGCACATACCGTATATACACACACAGCCTGGCTCACCTTTACTGGAAAGCTGCCCCCGCTGCTCTGCGTGTTCTAGTGTATCGCTCTGCACAGACCCTACCCCCTGTATACACGCGCACACACCGTATATACACACAGCCTGGCTCACCTTTACTGGAAAGCTGCCCCCGCTGCTCTGCGTGTTCTAGTGTATCGCTCTGCACAGGCCCTACCCCCTGTATACACGCGCGCACACCGTATATACACACGGAGCCTGGCTCACCTTTACTGGAAAGCTGCCCCGCTGCTCTGCGTGTTCTAGTGTATCGCTCTGCACAGACCCTACCCCCTGTATACACGCGCACACACAGTATACAGTATACACACAGAGCCTGGCTCACCTTTACTGGAAAGCTGCCCCCGCTGCTCTGCGTGTTCTAGTGTATCGCTCTGCACAGACCCTACCCCCTGTATACACGCGCACACACCGTATATACACACACAGCCTGGCTTCACCTTTACTGGAAAGCTGCCCCCGCTGCTGTGCGTGTTCTAGTGTATCGCTCTGCACAGACCCTACCCCCTGTATACACGCGCACACACCGTATATTCACACACAGCCTGGCTCACCTTTACTGGAAAGCTGCCCCCGCTGCTCTGCGTGTTCTAGTGTATCGCTCTGCACAGGCCCTACCCCCTGTATACACGCGCGCACACAGTATATACACACAGAGCCTGGCTCACCTTTACTGGGAAGCTGCCCCCGCTGCTCTGCGTGTTCTAGTGTATCGCTCTGCACAGGCCCTACCCCCTGTATACACGCGCACACACAGTATATACACACAGAGCCTGGCTCATCTTTACTGGAAAGCTGCCCCCGCTGCTCTGCGTGTTCTAGTGTATCGCTCTGCACAGGCCCTACCCCCTGTATACACACGCACACACACCGTATATACACACAGAGCCTGGCTCACCTTTACTGGGAAGCTGCCCCCGCTGCTCTGCGTGTTCTAGTGTATCGCTCTGCACAGACCCTACCCCCTGTATACACGCGCACACACCGTATATACACACGGAGCCTGGCTTCACCTTTACTGGAAAGCTGCCCCCGCTGCTCTGCGTGTTCTAGTGTATCGCTCTGCACAGGCCCTACCCCCTGTATACACGCGCACACACCGTATATACACACAGAGCCTGGCTCACCTTTACTGGAAAGCTGCCCCCGCTGCTCTGCGTGTTCTAGTGTATCGCTCTGCACAGGCCCTACCCCCTGTATACACGCGCACACACCGTATATACATACAGTGCCTGGCTCACCTTTACTGGGAAGCTGCCCCCGCTGCTCTGCGTGTTCTAGTGTATCGCTCTGCACAGGCCCTACCCCCTGTATACACGCGCACACACCGTATATACACACAGAGCCTGGCTCACCTTTACTGGAAAGCTGCCCCCGCTGCTCTGCGTGTTCTAGTGTATCGCTCTGCACAGACCCTACCCCCTGTATACACGCGCACACACCGTATATACACACAGAGCCTGGCTCACCTTTACTGGGAAGCTGCCCCCGCTGCTCTGCGTGTTCTAGTGTATCGCTCTGCACAGTCCCTACCCCCTGTATACACGCGCACACCGTATATACACACGGAGCCTGGTTCACCTTTACTGGAAAGCTGCCACCGCTGCTCTGCGTGTTCTAGTGTATCGCTCTGCACAGACCCTACCCCCTGTATACACGCGCACAAACCGTATATACACACAGCCTGGCTTCACCTTTACTGGAAAGCTGCCCCCGCTGCTCTGCGTGTTCTAGTGTATCGCTCTGCACAGGCCCTACCCCCTGTATACACGCGCGCACACCGTATATACACACGGAGCCTGGCTCACCTTTACTGGAAAGCTGCCCCGCTGCTCTGCGTGTTCTAGTGTATCGCTCTGCACAGACCCTACCCCCTGTATACACGCGCACACACAGTATACAGTATACACACAGAGCCTGGCTCACCTTTACTGGAAAGCTGCCCCCGCTGCTCTGCGTGTTCTAGTGTATCGCTCTGCACAGACCCTACCCCCTGTATACACGCGCACACACCGTATATACACACACAGCCTGGCTTCACCTTTACTGGAAAGCTGCCCCCGCTGCTGTGCGTGTTCTAGTGTATCGCTCTGCACAGACCCTACCCCCTGTATACACGCGCACACACCGTATATTCACACACAGCCTGGCTCACCTTTACTGGAAAGCTGCCCCCGCTGCTCTGCGTGTTCTAGTGTATCGCTCTGCACAGGCCCTACCCCCTGTATACACGCGCACACACAGTATATACACACAGAGCCTGGCTTCACCTTTACTGGAAAGCTGCCCCCGCTGCTCTGCGTGTTCTAGTGTATCGCTCTGCACAGGCCCTACCCCCTGTATACACGCGCACACACAGTATATACACACAGAGCCTGGCTCATCTTTACTGGAAAGCTGCCCCCGCTGCTCTGCGTGTTCTAGTGTATCGCTCTGCACAGGCCCTACCCCCTGTATACACACGCACACACACCGTATATACACACAGAGCCTGGCTCACCTTTACTGGGAAGCTGCCCCCGCTGCTCTGCGTGTTCTAGTGTATCGCTCTGCACAGACCCTACCCCCTGTATACACGCGCACACACCGTATATACACACGGAGCCTGGCTTCACCTTTACTGGAAAGCTGCCCCCGCTGCTCTGCGTGTTCTAGTGTATCGCTCTGCACAGACCCTACCCCCTGTATACACGCGCACACACCGTATATACACACGGAGCCTGGCTTCACCTTTACTGGAAAGCTGCCCCCGCTGCTCTGCGTGTTCTAGTGTATCGCTCTGCACAGGCCCTACCCCCTGTATACACGCGCACACACCGTATATACACACAGAGCCTGGCTTCACCTTTACTGGAAAGCTGCCCCCGCTGCTCTGCATGTTCTAGTGTATCGCTCTGCACAGACCCTACCCCCTGTATACACGCGCACACACCGTATACACACACGCAGCCTGGCTCACCTTTACTGGGAAGCTGCCCCCGCTGCTCTGCGTGTTCTAGTGTATCGCTCTGCACAGGCCCTACCCCCTGTATACACGCGCACACACCGTATATACACACGGAGCCTGGCTCACCTGTACTGGGAAGCTTCCCCGCTGCTCTGCGTGTTCTAGTGTATCGCTCTGCACAGTCCCTACCCCCTGTATACACGCGCACAAACCGTATATACACACAGCCTGGCTTCACCTTTACTGGAAAGCTGCCCCCGCTGCTCTGCGTGTTCTAGTGTATCGCTCTGCACAGGCCCTACCCCCTGTATACACACGCACACACACAGTATATACACACAGAGCCTGGCTCACCTTTACTGGAAAACTGCCCCCGCTGCTCTGCGTGTTCTAGTGTATCGCTCTGCACAGACCCTACCCCCTGTATACACGCGCACACACCGTATATACACACGGAGCCTGGCTCACCTTTACTGGAAAGCTGCCCCCGCTGCTCTGCGTGTTCTAGTGTATCGCTCTGCACAGTCCCTACCCCCTGTATACACGCGCACAAACCGTATATACACACAGCCTGGCTTCACCTTTACTGGAAAGCTGCCCCCGCTGCTCTGCGTGTTCTAGTGTATCGCTCTGCACAGGCCCTACCCCCTGTATACACACGCACACACACCGTATATACACACAGAGCCTGGCTCACCTTTACTGGAAAGCTGCCCCCGCTGCTCTGCGTGTTCTAGTGTATCGCTCTGCACAGACCCTACCCCCTGTATACACGCGCACACACACAGTATATACACACAGAGCCTGGCTCACCCTTACTGGAAAGCTGCCCCCGCTGCTCTGCGTGTTCTAGTGTATCGCTTTGCAGAGGCCCTACCCCCTGTATACACGCGCACACACCGTATATACACACAGAGCCTGGCTCACCTTTACTGGAAAGCTGCCCCCGCTGCTCTGCGTGTTCTAGTGTATCGCTCTGCACAGACCCTACCCCCTGTATACACGCGCACACACTGTATATACACACGGAGCCTGGCTTCACCTTTACTGGAAAGCTGCCCCCGCTGCTCTGCGTGTTCTAGTGTATCGCTCTGCACAGGCCCTACCCCCTGTATACACGCGCACAAACCGTATATACACACAGCCTGGCTTCACCTTTACTGGAAAGCTGCCCCCGCTGCTCTGCGTGTTCTAGTGTATCGCTCTGCACAGACCCTACCCCCTGTATACACGCGCACACCCCGTATATACACACACAGCCTGGCTTCACCTTTACTGGAAAGCTGCCACCGCTGCTCTGCGTGTTCTAGTGTATCGCTCTGCACAGACCCTACCCCCTGTATACACGCGCACACACCGTATACACACACAGAGCCTGGCTCACCTTTACTGGAAAGCTGCCACCGCTGCTCTGCGTGTTCTAGTGTATCGCTCTGCACAGACCCTACCCCCTGTATACACGCGCACACACCGTATATACACACAGAGCCTGGCTTCACCTTTACTGGAAAGCTGCCCCCGCTGCTCTGCGTGTTCTAGTGTATCGCTCTGCACAGGCCCTACCCCATGTATACACGCGCACACACCGTATATACACACAGAGCCTGGCTTCACCTTTACTGGAAAGCTGCCCCCGCTGCTCTGCGTGTTCTAGTGTATCGCTCTGCACAGACCCTACCCCCTGTATACACGCGCACACACCGTATATACACACAGAGCCTGGCTCACCTTTACTGGAAAGCTGCCCCCGCTGCTCTGCGTGTTCTAGTGTATCGCTCTGCACAGGCCCTACCCCCTGTATACACGCGCACACACCGTATATACACACAGAGCCTGGCTCACCTTTACTGGAAAGCTGTCCCCGCTGCTCTGCGTGTTCTAGTGTATCGCTCTGCACAGGCCCTACCCCCTGTATACACGCGCACACACCGTATATACACACAGAGCCTGGCTCACCTTTACTGGAAAGCTGCCCCCGCTGCTCTGCGTGTTCTAGTGTATCGCTCTGCACAGACCCTACCCCCTGTATACACGCGCACACACCGTATATACACACAGCCTGGCTTCACCTTTACTGGAAAGCTGCCCACGCTGCTCTGCGTGTTCTAGTGTATCGCTCTGCACAGGCCCTACCCCCTGTATACACGCGCGCACACCGTATATACACACGGAGCCTGGCTCACCTTTACTGGAAAGCTGCCCCGCTGCTCTGCGTGTTCTAGTGTATCGCTCTGCACAGACCCTACCCCCTGTATACACGCGCACACACAGTATACAGTATACACACAGAGCCTGGCTCACCTTTACTGGAAAGCTGCCCCCGCTGCTCTGCGTGTTCTAGTGTATCGCTCTGCACAGACCCTACCCCCTGTATACACGCGCACACACCGTATATACACACAGAGCCTGGCTTCACCTTTACTGGAAAGCTGCCCCCGCTGCTCTGCGTGTTCTAGTGTATCGCTCTGCACAGGCCCTACCCCCTGTATACACGCACACACACCGTATATACACACAGAGCCTGGCTCACCTTTACTGGGAAGCTGCCCCCGCTGCTCTGCGTGTTCTAGTGTATCGCTCTGCACAGACCCTACCCCCTGTATACACGCGCACACACAGTATATACACACAGAGCCTGGCTCATCTTTACTGGAAAGCTGCCCCCGCTGCTCTGCGTGTTCTAGTGTATCGCTCTGCACAGGCCCTACCCCCTGTATACACACGCACACACACCGTATATACACACAGAGCCTGGCTCACCTTTACTGGAAAGCTGCCCCCGCTGCTCTGCGTGTTCTAGTGTATCGCTCTGCACAGGCCCTACCCCCTGTATACACGCGCACACACCGTATATACACACAGCCTGGCTTCACCTTTACTGGAAAGCTGCCCCCGCTGCTCTGCGTGTTCTAGTGTATCGCTCTGCACAGGCCCTACCCCCTGTATACACGCGCACACACCGTATATACACACAGAGCCTGGCTTCACCTTTACTGGAAAGCTGCCCCCGCTGCTCTGCGTGTTCTAGTGTAGCGCTCTGCACAGGCCCTACCCCCTGTATACACGCGCACACACCGTATATACACACAGAGCCTGGCTCACCTTTACTGGAAAGCTGCCCCCGCTGCTCTGCGTGTTCTAGTGTATCGCTTTGCAGAGGCCCTACCCCCTGTATACACGCGCACACACCGTATATACACACAGAGCCTGGCTCACCTTTACTGGAAAGCTGCCCCCGCTGCTCTGCGTGTTCTAGTGTATCGCTCTGCACAGGCCCTACCCCCTGTATACACGCGCACACACCGTATATACACACACAGCCTGGCTCACCTTTACTGGAAAGCTGCCCCCGCTGCTCTGCGTGTTCTAGTGTATCGCTTTGCAGAGGCCCTACCCCCTGTATACACGCGCACACACCGTATATACACACACAGCCTGGCTTCACCTTTACTGGGAAGCTGCCCCCGCTGCTCTGCGTGTTCTAGTGTATCGCTCTGCACAGGCCCTACCCCCTGTATACACGCGCACACACCGTATATACACACGGAGCCTGGCTCACCTTTACTGGAAAGCTGCCCCCGCTGCTCTGCGTGTTCTAGTGTATCGCTCTGCACAGACCCTACCCCCTGTATACACGCGCACACACAGTATATACACACACAGCCTGGCTCACCTTTACTGGGAAGCTGCCCCCGCTGCTCTGCGTGTTCTAGTGTATCGCTCTGCACAGACCCTACCCCCTGTATACACGCGCACACACAGTATATACACACACAGCCTGGCTCACCTTTACTGGGAAGCTTCCCCCGCTGCTCTGCGTGTTCTAGTGTATCGCTCTGCACAGGCCCTACCCCCTGTATACACGCGCACACACCGTATATACACACAGAGCCTGGCTTCACCTTTACTGGGAAGCTGCCCCCGCTGCTCTGCGTGTTCTAGTGTATCACTCTGCACAGGCCCTACCCCCTGTATACACGCGCACACACCGTATATACACACACAGCCTGGCTTCACCTTTACTGGAAAGCTGCCCCCGCTGCTCTGCGTGTTCTAGTGTATCGCTCTGCACAGACCCTACCCCCTGTATACACGCGCACACACCGTATATACACACACAGCCTGGCTTCACCTTTACTTTATAGCTGCCCCCGCTGCTCTGCGTGTTCTAGTGTATCGCTCTGCACAGGCCCTACCCCCTGTATACACGCGCACACACAGTATATACACACACAGCCTGGCTTCCCCTTTACTGGAAAGCTGCCCCCGCTGCTCTGCGTGTTCTAGTGTATCGCTCTGCACAGACCCTACCCCCTGTATACACGCGCACACACAGTATATACACACGGAGCCTGGCTCACCTTTACTGGGAAGCTGCCCCCGCTGCTCTGCGTGTTCTAGTGTATCGCTCTGCACAGACCCTACCCCCTGTATACACGCGCACACACCGTATATACACACAGAGCCTGGCTCACCTTTACTGGAAAGCTGCCCCCGCTGCTCTGCATGTTCTAGTGTATCGCTCTGCACAGGCCCTACCCCCTGTATACACGCGCACACACCGTATATACACACAGAGCCTGGCTCACCTTTACTGGAAAGCTGCCCCCGCTGCTCTGCATGTTCTAGTGTATCGCTCTGCACAGTCCCTACCCCCTGTATACACGCGCACACACCGTATATACACACAGCCTGGCTTCACCTTTACTGGAAAGCTGCCACCGCTGCTCTGCGTGTTCTAGTGTATCGCTCTGCACAGACCCTACCCCCTGTATACACGCGCACACACAGTATATACACACAGAGCCTGGCTCACCTTTACTGGAAAGCTGCCCCCGCTGCTCTGCGTGTTCTAGTGTATCGCTCTGCACAGACCCTACCCCCTGTATACACGCGCACACACCGTATATACACACGGAGCCTGGCTTCACCTTTACTGGAAAGCTGCCCCCGCTGCTCTGCGTGTTCTAGTGTATCGCTCTGCACAGACCCTACCCCCTGTATACACGCGCACACACAGTATATACACACAGAGCCTGGCTTCACCTTAACTGCAAAGCTGCCCCCGCTGCTCTGCGTGTTCTAGTGTATCGCTCTGCACAGACCCTACCCCCTGTATACACGCGCACACACAGTATATACACACGGAGCCTGGCTCACCTTTACTGGAAAGCTGCCCCCGCTGCTCTACGTGTTCTAGTGTATCGCTCTGCACAGACCCTACCCCCTGTATACACGCGCACACACCGTATATACACACAGAGCCTGGCTCACCTTTACTGGAAAGCTGCCCCCGCTGCTCTGCGTGTTCTAGTGTATCGCTCTGCACAGACCCTACCCCCTGTATACACGCGCACACACCGTATATACACACACAGCCTGGCTCACCTTTACTGGAAAGCTGCCCCCGCTGCTCTGCGTGTTCTAGTGTATCGCTCTGCACAGACCCTACCCCCTGTATACACGCGCACACACCGTATATACACACAGAGCCTGGCTCACCTTTACTGGAAAGCTGCCCCCGCTGCTCTGCGTGTTCTAGTGTATCGCTCTGCACAGGCCCTACCCCCTGTATACACGCGCACACACCGTATATACACACAGAGCCTGGCTCACCTTTACTGGAAAGCTGCCACCGCTGCTCTGCGTGTTCTAGTGTATCGCTCTGCACAGACCCTACCCCCTGTATACACGCGCACAAACCGTATATACACACAGCCTGGCTTCACCTTTACTGGAAAGCTGCCCCCGCTGCTCTGCGTGTTCTAGTGTATCGCTCTGCACAGACCCTACCCCCTGTATACACGCGCACACACCGTATATACACACCCAGCCTGGCTTCACCTTTACTGGAAAGCTGCCACCGCTGCTCTGCGTGTTCTAGTGTATCGCTCTGCACAGGCCCTACCCCCTGTATACACGCGCACACACCGTATATACACACAGAGCCTGGCTTCACCTTTACTGGAAAGCTGCCCCCGCTGCTCTGCGTGTTCTAGTGTATCGCTCTGCACAAGCCCTACCCCCTGTATACACGCGCACACACAGTATATACGCACAGCCTGGCTTCACCTTTACTGGAAAGCTGCCCCCGCTGCTCTGCGTGTTCTAGTGTATCGCTCTGCACAGGCCCTACCCCCTGTATACACGCGCACACACCGTATATACACACAGAGCCTGGCTTCACCTTTACTGGGAAGCTGCCCCCGCTGCTCTGCATGTTCTAGTGTATCGCTCTGCACAGGCCCTACCCCCTGTATACACGCGCACACACCGTATATACACACACAGCCTGGCTCACCTTTACTGGAAAGCTGCCCCCGCTGCTCTGCGTGTTCTAGTGTATCGCTCTGCACAGGCCCTACCCCCTGTATACACGCGCACACACAGTATATACACACAGAGCCTGGCTTCACCTTTACTGGAAATCTGCCCCCACTGCTCTGCGTGTTCTAGTGTATCGCTCTGCACAGGCCCTACCCCCTGTATACACACGCACACACACCGTATATACACACAGAGCCTGGCTCACCTTTACTGGAAAGCTGCCCCCGCTGCTCTGCGTGTTCTAGTGTATCGCTCTGCACAGGCCCTACCCCCTGTATACACGCGCACACACCGTATATACACACAGCCTGGCTTCACCTTTACTGGAAAGCTGCCCCTGCTGCTCTGCGTGTTCTAGTGTATCGCTCTGCACAGGCCCTACCCCCTGTATACACGCGCACACACCGTATATACACACAGCCTGGCTTCACCTTTACTGGAAAGCTGCCCCTGCTGCTCTGCGTGTTCTAGTGTATCGCTCTGCACAGGCCCTACCCCCTGTATACACGTGCACACACCGTATATACTGTACACACGGAGCCTGGCTTCACCTTTACTGGAAAGCTGCCCCCGCTGCTCTGCGTGTTCTAGTGTATCGCTCTGCACAGGCCCTACCCCCTGTATACACGCGCACACACCGTATATACACACGGAGCCTGGCTCACCTTTACTGGGAAGCTGCCCCCGCTGCTCTGCGTGTTCTAGTGTATCGCTCTGCACAGGCCCTACCCCCTGTATACACGCGCACACACACAGTATATACACACAGAGCCTGGCTCACCTTTACTGGAAAGCTGCCCCCGCTGCTCTGCGTGTTCTAGTGTATCGCTCTGCACAGGCCCTACCCCCTGTATACACGCGCACACAACGTATATACACACAGAGCCTGGCTCACCTTTACTGGAAAGCTGCCCCCGCTGCTCTGCGTGTTCTAGTGTATCGCTCTGCACAGACCCTACCCCCTGTATACACGCGCACACACCGTATATACACACAGAGCCTGGCTCACCTTTACTGGGAAGCTGCCCCCGCTGCTCTGTGTGTTCTAGTGTATTGCTCTGCACAGGCCCTACCCCCTGTATACACGCGCACACACCGTATATACACACAGCCTGGCTCACCTTTACTGGAAAGCTGCCCCCGCTGCTCTGCGTGTTCTAGTGTATCGCTCTGCACAGACCCTACCCCCTGTATACACGCGCACACACCGTATATACACACGGAGCCTGGCTCACCTTTACTGGAGAGCTGCCCCCGCTGCTCTGCGTGTTCTAGTGTATCGCTCTGCACAGGCCCTACCCCCTGTATACACGCGCACACACCGTATATACACACACAGCCTGGCTTCACCTTTACTGGAAAGCTGCCCCCGCTGCTCTGCGTGTTTAGTGTATCGCTCTGCACAGGCCCTACCCCCTGTATACACGCGCACACACCGTATATACACACGGAGCCTGGCTCACCTTTACTGGAGAGCTGCCCCCGCTGCTCTGCGTGTTCTAGTGTATCGCTCTGCACAGGCCCTACCCCCTGTATACACGCGCACACACCGTATATATACACGGAGCCTGGCTCACCTTTACTGGAGAGCTGCAACCCGCTGCTCTGCGTGTTCTAGTGTATCGCTCTGCACAGACCCTACCCCCTGTATACACGCGCACACACCGTATATACACACACAGCCTGGCTCACCTTTACTGGAAAGCTGCCCCCGCTGCTCTGCGTGTTCTAGTGTATCGCTCTGCACAGGCCCTACCCCCTGTATACACGCGCACACACAGTATATACACACAGAGCCTGGCTTCACCTTTACTGGGAAGCTGCCCCCGCTGCTCTGCGTGTTCTAGTGTATCGCTCTGCACAGACCCTACCCCCTGTATACACGCGCACACACCGTATATACACACAGCCTGGCTTCACCTTTACTGGAAAGCTGCCCCTGCTGCTCTGCGTGTTCTAGTGTATCGCTCTGCACAGGCCCTACCCCCTGTATACACGTGCACACACCGTATATACTGTACACACGGAGCCTGGCTTCACCTTTACTGGAAAGCTGCCCCCGCTGCTCTGCGTGTTCTAGTGTATCGCTCTGCACAGGCCCTACCCCCTGTATACACGCGCACACACAGTATATACACACAGAGCCTGGCTTCACCTTTACTGGAAATCTGCCCCCACTGCTCTGCGTGTTCTAGTGTATCGCTCTGCACAGGCCCTACCCCCTGTATACACACGCACACACACCGTATATACACACAGAGCCTGGCTCACCTTTACTGGAAAGCTGCCCCCGCTGCTCTGCGTGTTCTAGTGTATCGCTCTGCACAGGCCCTACCCCCTGTATACACGCGCACACACCGTATATACACACAGCCTGGCTTCACCTTTACTGGAAAGCTGCCCCTGCTGCTCTGCGTGTTCTAGTGTATCGCTCTGCACAGGCCCTACCCCCTGTATACACGCGCACACACCGTATATACACACAGCCTGGCTTCACCTTTACTGGAAAGCTGCCCCTGCTGCTCTGCGTGTTCTAGTGTATCGCTCTGCACAGGCCCTACCCCCTGTATACACGTGCACACACCGTATATACTGTACACACGGAGCCTGGCTTCACCTTTACTGGAAAGCTGCCCCCGCTGCTCTGCGTGTTCTAGTGTATCGCTCTGCACAGGCCCTACCCCCTGTATACACGCGCACACACCGTATATACACACGGAGCCTGGCTCACCTTTACTGGGAAGCTGCCCCCGCTGCTCTGCGTGTTCTAGTGTATCGCTCTGCACAGGCCCTACCCCCTGTATACACGCGCACACACACAGTATATACACACAGAGCCTGGCTCACCTTTACTGGAAAGCTGCCCCCGCTGCTCTGCGTGTTCTAGTGTATCGCTCTGCACAGGCCCTACCCCCTGTATACACGCGCACACAACGTATATACACACAGAGCCTGGCTCACCTTTACTGGAAAGCTGCCCCCGCTGCTCTGCGTGTTCTAGTGTATCGCTCTGCACAGACCCTACCCCCTGTATACACGCGCACACACCGTATATACACACAGAGCCTGGCTCACCTTTACTGGGAAGCTGCCCCCGCTGCTCTGTGTGTTCTAGTGTATTGCTCTGCACAGGCCCTACCCCCTGTATACACGCGCACACACCGTATATACACACAGCCTGGCTCACCTTTACTGGAAAGCTGCCCCCGCTGCTCTGCGTGTTCTAGTGTATCGCTCTGCACAGACCCTACCCCCTGTATACACGCGCACACACCGTATATACACACGGAGCCTGGCTCACCTTTACTGGAGAGCTGCCCCCGCTGCTCTGCGTGTTCTAGTGTATCGCTCTGCACAGGCCCTACCCCCTGTATACACGCGCACACACCGTATATACACACACAGCCTGGCTTCACCTTTACTGGAAAGCTGCCCCCGCTGCTCTGCGTGTTTAGTGTATCGCTCTGCACAGGCCCTACCCCCTGTATACACGCGCACACACCGTATATACACACGGAGCCTGGCTCACCTTTACTGGAGAGCTGCCCCCGCTGCTCTGCGTGTTCTAGTGTATCGCTCTGCACAGGCCCTACCCCCTGTATACACGCGCACACACCGTATATATACACGGAGCCTGGCTCACCTTTACTGGAGAGCTGCAACCCGCTGCTCTGCGTGTTCTAGTGTATCGCTCTGCACAGACCCTACCCCCTGTATACACGCGCACACACCGTATATACACACACAGCCTGGCTCACCTTTACTGGAAAGCTGCCCCCGCTGCTCTGCGTGTTCTAGTGTATCGCTCTGCACAGGCCCTACCCCCTGTATACACGCGCACACACAGTATATACACACAGAGCCTGGCTTCACCTTTACTGGGAAGCTGCCCCCGCTGCTCTGCGTGTTCTAGTGTATCGCTCTGCACAGACCCTACCCCCTGTATACACGCGCACACACAGTATATACACACAGAGCCTGGCTCACCTTTACTGGAAAGCTGCCCCCGCTGCTCTGCGTGTTCTAGTGTATCGCTCTGCACAGACCCTACCCCCTGTATACACGCGCACACACCGTATATACACACAGAGCCTGGCTCACCTTTACTGGGAAGCTGCCCCCGCTGCTCTGCGTGTTCTAGTGTATTGCTCTGCACAGGCCCTACCCCCTGTATACACGCGCACACACCGTATATACACACAGCCTGGCTCACCTTTACTGGAAAGCTGCCCCCGCTGCTCTGCGTGTTCTAGTGTATCGCTCTGCACAGACCCTACCCCCTGTATACACGCGCACACACCGTATATACACACACAGCCTGGCTTCCCCTTTACTGGAAAGCTGCCCCCGCTGCTCTGCGTGTTTAGTGTATCGCTCTGCACAGGCCCTACCCCCTGTATACACGCGCACACACCGTATATACACACGGAGCCTGGCTCACCTTTACTGGAGAGCTGCCCCCGCTGCTCTGCGTGTTCTAGTGTATCGCTCTGCACAGGCCCTACCCCCTGTATACACGCGCACACATCGTATATACACACGGAGCCTGGCTTCACCTTTACTGGAAAGCTGCCCCCGCTGCTCTGCGTGTTTAGTGTATCGCTCTGCACAGGCCCTACCCCCTGTATACACGCGCACACACCGTATATACACACACAGCCTGGCTTCACCTTTACTGGAAAGCTGCCCCCGCTGCTCTGCGTGTTTAGTGTATCGCTCTGCACAGGCCCTACCCCCTGTATACACGCGCACACACCGTATATACACACAGAGCCTGGCTTCAACTATACTGGAAAGCTGCCCCCGCTGCTCTGCGTGTTTAGTGTATCGCTCTGCACAGGCCCTACCCCCTGTATACACGCGCACACACCGTATATACACACACAGCCTGGCTTCACCTTTACTGGAAAGCTGCCCCCGCTGCTCTGCGTGTTTAGTGTATCGCTCTGCACAGGCCCTACCCCCTGTATACACGCGCACACACCGTATATACACACACAGCCTGGCTTTACCTTTACTGGAAAGCTGCCCCCGCTGCTCTGCGTGTTTAGTGTATCGCTCTGCACAGGCCCTACCCCCTGTATACACGCGCACACACCGTATATACACACACAGCCTGGCTTCACCTTTACTGGAAAGCTGCCCCCGCTGCTCTGCGTGTTTAGTGTATCGCTCTGCACAGACCCTACCCCCTGTATACACGCGCACACACCGTATATACACACAGAGCCTGGCTTCACCTTTACTGGGAAGCTGCCCCCGCTGCTCTGCGTGTTCTAGTGTATCGCTCTGCACAGGCCCTACCCCCTGTATACACGCGCACACACCGTATATACACACAGAGCCTGGCTCACCTTTACTGGGAAGCTGCCCCCGCTGCTCTGCGTGTTCTAGTGTATCGCTCTGCACAGGCCCTACCCCCTGTATACACGCGCACACACCGTATATACACACAGAGCCTGGCTCACCTTTACTGGAAAGCTGCCCCCGCTGCTCTGCGTGTTCTAGTGTATCGCTCTGCACAGGCCCTACCCCCTGTATACACACGCACACACCGTATATACACACAGAGCCAGGCTCACCTTTACTGGGAAGCTGCCCCCGCTGCTCTGCGTGTTCTAGTGTATCGCTCTGCACAGGCCCTACCCCCTGTATACACGCGCACACACCGTATATACACACAGAGCCTGGCTCACCTTTACTGGAAAGCTGCCCCCGCTGCTCTGCGTGTTCTAGTGTATCGCTCTGCACAGACCCTACCCCCTGTATACACGCGCACACACACGTATATACACACAGCCTGGCTCACCTTTACTGGGAAGCTGCCCCGCTGCTCTGCGTGTTCTAGTGTATCGCTCTGCACAGGCCCTACCCCCTGTATACACGCGCACACACCGTATATACACACAGAGCCTGGCTTCACCTTTACTGGGAAGCTGCCGCCGCTGCTCTGCGTGTTCTTGTGTATCGCTCTGCACAGACCCTACCTCCTGTATACACGCGCACACACACAGTATATACACACAGAGCCTGGCTCACCTTTACTGGAAAGCTGCCCCCGCTGCTCTGCGTGTTCTAGTGTATCGCTCTGCACAGACCCTACCCCCTGTATACACGCGCGCACACCGTATATACACACAGAGCCTGGCTCACCTTTACTGGAAAGCTGCCCCCGCTGCTCTGCGTGTTCTAGTGTATCGCTCTGCACAGACCCTACCCCCTGTATACACGCGCACACACCGTATATACACACAGAGCCTGGCTCACCTTTACTGGAAAGCTGCCCCCGCTGCTCTGCGTGTTCTAGTGTATCGCTCTGCACAGACCCTACCCCCTGTATACACGCGCACACACCGTATATATACACACGGAGCCTGGCTCACCTTTACTGGAAAGCTGCCCCCGCTGCTCTGCGTGTTCTAGTGTATCACTCTGCACAGGCCCTACCCCCTGTATACACGCGCACACCCCGTATATACTCACAGAGCCTGGCTTCACCTTTACTGGGAAGCTGCCCCCGCTGCTCTGCGTGTTCTAGTGTATCGCTCTGCACAGGCCCTACCCCCTGTATACACGTGCACACACCGTATATACACACACAGCCTGGCTCACCTTTACTGGAAAGCTGCCCCCGCTGCTCTGCGTGTTCTAGTGTATCGCTCTGCACAGGCCCTACCCCCTGTATACACGCGCACACACAGTATATACACACAGAGCCTGGCTTCACCTTTACTGGAAAGCTGCCCCCGCTGCTCTGCGTGTTCTAGTGTATCGCTCTGCACAGGCCCTACCCCCTGTATACACGCGCACACACCGTATATACACACACAGCCTGGCTCACCTTTACTGGAAAGCTGCCCCCGCTGCTCTGCGTGTTCTAGTGTATCGCTCTGCACAGGCCCTACCCCCTGTATACACGCGCACACACCGTATATACACACGGAGCCTGGCTTCACGTTTACTGGGAAGCTGCCCCCGCTGCTCTGCGTGTTCTAGTATATCGCTCTGCACAGGCCCTACCCCCTGTATACACGCGCACACACAGTATATACACACAGCCTGGCTCACCTTTACTGGAAAGCTGCCCCCGCTGCTCTGCGTGTTCTAGTGTATCGCTCTGCACAGGCCCTACTCCCTGTATACACGCGCACACACCGTATATACACACACAGCCTGGCTTCACCTTTACTGGAAAGCTGCCCCCGCTGCTCTGCGTGTTCTAGTGTATCGCTCTGCACAGGCCCTACTCCCTGTATACACGCGCACACACCGTATATACACACACAGCCTGGCTTCACCTTTACTGGGAAGCTGCCCCCACTGCTCTGCGTGTTCTAGTGTATCGCTCTGCACAGGCCTTACCCCCTGTATACACGCGCACACACAGTATATACACACAGAGCCTGGCTCACCTTTACTGGGAAGCTGCCCCCGCTGCTCTGCGTGTTCTAGTGTATCGCTCTGCACAGGCCCTACCCCCTGTATACACGCGCACACACCGTATATACACACGGAGCCTGGCTTCACCTTTACTGGGAAGCTGCCCCCGCTGCTCTGCGTGTTCTAGTGTATCGCTCTGCACAGGCCCTACCCCCTGTATACACGCGCACACACCGTATATACACACAGAGCCTGGCTCACCTTTAATGGGAAGCTGCCCCCGCTGCTCTGCGTGTTCTAGTGTATCGCTCTGCACAGACCCTACCCCCTGTATACACGCGCACACACCGTATATACACACACAGCCTAGCTTCACCTTTACTGGGAAGCTGCCCCCGCTGCTCTGCGTGTTCTAGTGTATCGCTCTGCACAGGCCCTACCCCCTGTATACACGCGCACACACCGTATATACACACGGAGCCTGGCTTCACCTTTACTGGAAAGCTGCCCCCGCTGCTCTGCGTGTTCTAGTGTATCGCTCTGCACAGGCCCTACCCCCTGTATACACGTGCACACACACTATATACACACAGAGCCTGGCTCACCTTTACTGGGAAGCTGCCCCCGCTGCTCTGCGTGTTCTAGTGTATCGCTCTGCACAGACCCTACCCCCTGTATACACGCGCACACACCGTATATACACACGGAGCCTGGCTTCACCTTTACTGGGAAGCTGCCCCCACTGCTCTGCGTGTTCTAGTGTATCGCTCTGCACAGACCCTACCCCCTGTATACACACGCACACACCTTATATACACACGGAGCCTGGCTTCACCTTTACTGGGAAGCTGCCCCCACTGCTCTGCGTGTTCTAGTGTATCGCTCTGCACAGACCCTACCCCCTGTATACACACACACACACAGTATATACACACAGAGCCTGGCTCACCTTTACTGGAAAGCTGCCCCCGCTGCTCTGCGTGTTCTAGTGTATCGCTCTGCACAGGCCCTACCCCCTGTATACACGCGCACACACCGTATATACACACACAGCCTGGCTTCACCTTTACTGGAAAGCTGCCCCCGCTGCTCTGCGTGTTCTAGTGTATCGCTCTGCACAGACCCTACCCCCTGTATACACGCGCACACACCGTATATACACACAGAGCCTGGCTCACCTTTACTGGAAAGCTGCCCCCGCTGCTCTGCGTGTTCTAGTGTATCGCTCTGCACAGGCCCTACCCCCTGTATACACGCACACACACAGTATATACACACACAGCCTGGCTTCACCTTTACAGGAAAGCTGCCCCCGCTGCTCTGCGTGTTCTAGTGTATCGCTCTGCACAGGCCCTACCCCCTGTATACACGCGCACACACAGTATATACACACACAGCCTGGCTCACCTTTACTGGGAAGCTGCCCCCACTGCTCTGCGTGTTCTAGTGTATCGCTCTGCACAGGCCCTACCCCCTGTATACACGCGCACACAACGTATATACACACACAGCCTGGCTTCACCTTTACTGGGAAGCTGCCCCCGCTGCTCTGCGTGTTCTAGTGTATCGCTCTGCACAGACCCTACCCCCTGTATACACGCGCACACACCGTATATACACACACAGCCTGGCTCACCTTTACTGGAAAGCTGCCCCCGCTGCTCTGCGTGTTCTAGTGTATCGCTCTGCACAGACCCTACCCCCTGTATACACGCGCACACACCGTATATACACACACAGCCTGGCTCACCTTTACTGGAAAGCTGCCCCCGCTGCTCTGCGTGTTCTAGTGTATCGCTCTGCACAGGCCCTACCCCCTGTATACACGCGCACACATCGTATATACACACACAGCCTGGCTCACCTTTACTGGAAAGCTGCCCCCGCTGCTCTGCGTGTTCTAGTGTATCGCTCTGCACAGGCCCTACCCCCTGTATACACGCGCACACACCGTATATACACACAGAGCCTGGCTCACCTTTACAGGAAAGCTGCCCCCGCTGCTCTGCGTGTTCTAGTGTATCGCTCTGCACAGGCCCTACCCCCTGTATACACGCGCACACACCGTATATACACACACAGCCTGGCTTCACCTTTACTGGGAAGCTGCCCCCGCTGCTCTGCGTGTTCTAGTGTATCGCTCTGCAAAGGCCCTACCCCCTGTATACACGCGCACACACCGTATATACACACAGAGCCTGGCTCACCTTTACTGGAAAGCTGCCCCCGCTGCTCTGTGTGTTCTAGTGTATTGCTCTGCACAGGCCCTACCCCCTGTATACACGCGCACACACCGTATATACACACAGAGCCTGGCTCACCTTTACTGGGAAGCTGCCCCCGCTGCTCTGCGTGTTCTAGTGTATCGCTCTGCACAGGCCCTACCCCCTGTATACACGCGCACACACAGTATATACACACAGAGCCTGGCTCACCTTTACTGGGAAGCTGCCCCCGCTGCTCTGCGTGTTCTAGTGTATCGCTCTGCACAGGCCCTACCCCCTGTATACACGCGCACACACCGTATATACACACAGAGCCTGGCTCACCTTTACTGGGAAGCTGCCCCCGCTGCTCTGCGTGTTCTAGTGTATCGCTCTGCACAGGCCCTACCCCATGTATACACGCGTACACACCGTATATACACACAGAGCCTGGCTCACCTTTACTGGAAAGCTGCCCCCGCTGCTCTGCGTGTTCTAGTGTATCGCTCTGCACAGACCCTACCCCCTGTATACACGCGCACATACCGTATATACACACACAGCCTGGCTCACCTTTACTGGAGAGCTGCCCCCGCTGCTCTGCGTGTTCTAGTGTATCGCTCTGCACAGGCCCTACCCCATGTATACACGCGCACACACCGTATATACACACACAGCCTGGCTCACCTTTACTGGGAAGCTGCCCCCGCTGCTCTGCGTGTTCTAGTGTATCGCTCTGCACAAGCCCTACCCCCTGTATACACGCGCACACACCGTATATACACACAGAGCCTGGCTCACCTTTACTGGAAAGCTGCCCCCGCTGCTCTGCGTGTTCTAGTGTATCGCTCTGCACAGACCCTACCCCCTGTATACACGCGCACACACCGTATATATACACACAGAGCCTGGCTCACCTTTACTGGGAAGCTGCCCCTGCTGCTCTGCGTGTTCTAGTGTATCGCTCTGCACAGGCCCTACCCCCTGTATACACGCGCACACCCCGTATATACACACAGAGCCTGGCTCACCTTTACTGGGAAGCTGCCCCCGCTGCTCTGCGTGTTCTAGTGTATCGCTCTGCACAGGCCCTACCCCCTGTATACACGCGCACACACCGTATATACACACACAGCCTGGCTTCACCTTTACTGGGAAGCTGCCCCCGCTGCTCTGCGTGTTCTAGTGTATCGCTCTGCACAGACCCTACCCCCTGTATACACGCGCACACCCCGTATATACACACAGAGCCTGGCTCACCTTTACTGGGAAGCTGCCCCCGCTGCTCTGCGTGTTCTAGTGTATCGCTCTGCACAGGCCCTACCCCCTGTATACACGCGCACACACCGTATATACACACACAGCCTGGCTCACCTTTACTGGGAAGCTGCCCCCACTGCTCTGCGTGTTCTAATGTATCGCTCTGCACAGGCCCTACCCCCTGTATACACGCGCACACAACGTATACACACACACAGCCTGGCTTCACCTTTACTGGAAAGCTGCCCCCGCTGCTCTGCGTGTTCTAGTGTATCGCTCTGCACAGACCCTACCCCCTGTATACACGCGCACACATCGTATATACACACACAGCCTGGCTCACCTTTACTGGAAAGCTGCCCCCGCTGCTGTGCGTGTTCTAGTGTATCGCTCTGCACAGGCCCTACCCCCTATATACACGCGCACACACCGTATATACACACGGAGCCTGGCTCACCTTTACTGGGAAGCTGCCCCCGCTGCTCTGCGTGTTCTAGTGTATCGCTCTGCACAGGCCCTACCCCCTGTATACACGCGCACACACAGTATATACACACACAGCCTGGCTCACTTTACTGGGAAGCTGCCCCCGCTGCTCTGCGTGTTCTAGTGTATCGCTCTGCACAGGCCCTACCCCCTGTATACACGCGCACACACCGTATATACACACGGAGCCTGGCTCACCTTTACTGGAAAGCTGCCCCCGCTGCTCTGCGTGTTCTAGTGTATCGCTCTGCACAGGCCCTACCCCCTGTATACACGCGCACACACCGTATATACACACACAGCCTGGCTTCACCTTTACTGGGAAGCTGCCCCCGCTGCTCTGCGTGTTCTAGTGTATCGCTCTGCACAGGCCCTACCCCCTGTATACACGCGCACACACCGTATATACACACACAGCCTGGCTTCACCTTTACTGGAAAGCTGCCCCCGCTGCTCTGCGTGTTCTAGTGTATCGCTCTGCACAGGCTCTACCCCCTGTATACACGCGCACACACCGTATATACACACAGAGCCTGGCTCACCTTTACTGGAAAGCTGCCCCCGCTGCTCTGCGTGTTCTAGTGTATCGCTCTGCACAGGCCCTACCCCCTGTATACACGCGCACACACCGTATATACACACAGCCTGGCTTCACCTTTACTGGGAAGCTTCCCCCGCTGCTCTGCGTGTTCTAGTGTATCGCTCTGCACAGGCGCTACCCCCTGTATACACGCGCACACACCGTATATACACACGGAGCCTGGCTCACCTTTACTGGAAAGCTGCCCCCGCTGCTCTGCGTGTTCTAGTGTATCGCTCTGCACAGGCCCTACCCCCTGTATACACGCGCACACACATTATATACACACGGAGCCTGGCTCACCTTTACTGGAAAGCTGCCCCCGCTGCTCTGCGTGTTCTAGTGTATCGCTCTGCACAGGCTCTACCCCCTGTATACACGCGCACACACCGTATATACACACGGAGCCTGGCTCACCTTTACTGGAAAGCTGCCCCCGCTGCTCTGCGTGTTCTAGTTTATCGCTCTGCACAGACCCTACCCCCTGTATACACGCGCACACACAGTATATACACACAGAGCCTGGCTCACCTTTACTGGAAAGCTGCCCCCGCTGCTCTGCGTGTTCTAGTGTATCGCTCTGCACAGGCCCTACCCCCTGTATACACGCGCACACACCGTATATACACACAGAGCCTGGCTCACCTTTACTGGAAAGCTGCCCCCGCTGCTCTGCGTGTTCTAGTGTATCGCTCTGCACAGGCCCTACCCCCTGTATACACGCACACACAGTATATACACACACAGCCTGGCTTCACCTTTAAAGGAAAGCTGCCCCCGCTGCTCTGCGTGTTCTAGTGTATCGCTCTGCACAGGCCCTACCCCCTGTATACACGCGCACACACCGTATATACACACAGCCTGACTCACCTTTACTGGAAAGCTGCCACAGCTGCTCTGCATGTTCTAGTGTATCGCTCTGCACAGACCCTACCCCCTGTATACACGCGCACACACCGTATATACACACACAGCCTGGCTTCACCTTTACTGGAAAGCTGCCCCCGCTGCTCTGCGTGTTCTAGTGTATCGCTCTGCACAGGCCCTACCCCCTGTATACACGCGCACACACCGTATATACACACAGAGCCTGGCTCACCTTTACTGGAAAGCTGCCCCCGCTGCTCTGCGTGTTCTAGTGTATCGCTCTGCACAGGCCCTACCCCCTGTATACACGCACACACAGTATATACACACACAGCCTGGCTTCACCTTTACAGGAAAGCTGCCCCCGCTGCTCTGCGTGTTCTAGTGTATCGCTCTGCACAGGCCCTACCCCCTGTATACACGCGCACACACCGTATATACACTCACAGCCTGGCTTCACCTTTACTGGGAAGCTTCCCCCGCTGCTCTGCGTGTTCTAGTGTATCGCTCTGCACAGGCTCTACCCCCTGTATACACGCGCACACACCGTATATACACACGGAGCCTGGCTCACCTTTACTGGAAAGCTGCCCCCGCTGCTCTGCGTGTTCTAGTGTATCGCTCTGCACAGGCCCTACCCCCTGTATACACGCGCACACACAGTATATACACACGGAGCCTGGCTCACCTTTACTGGAAAGCTGCCCCCGCTGCTCTGCGTGTTCTAGTGTATCGCTCTGCACAGGCCCTACCCCCTGTATACACGCGCACACACCGTATATACACACAGAGCCTGGCTCACCTTTACTGGAAAGCTGCCCCCGCTGCTCTGCGTGTTCTAGTGTATCGCTCTGCACAGGCCCTACCCCCTGTATACACGCGCACACACCGTATATACACACAGAGCCTGGCTCACCTTTACTGGAAAGCTGCCCCCGCTGCTCTGCGTGTTCTAGTGTATCGCTCTGCACAGGCTCTACCCCCTGTATACACGCGCACACACCGTATATACACACGGAGCCTGGCTTCACCTTTACTGGAAAGCTGTCCCCGCTGCTCTGCATGTTCTAGTGTATCGCTCTGCACAGCCCCTACCCCCTGTATACACGCGCACACACAGTATATACACACGGAGCCTGGCTCACCTTTACTGGAAAGCTGCCCCCGCTGCTCTGCGTGTTCTAGTGTATCGCTCTGCACAGGCCCTACCCCCTGTATACACGCGCACACACCGTATATACACACGGAGCCTGGCTCACCTTTACTGGAAAGCTGCCCCCGCTGCTCTGCGTGTTCTAGTGTATCGCTCTGCACAGGCCCTACCCCCTGTATACACGCGCACACACCGTATATACACACGGAGCCTGGCTCACCTTTACTGGAAAGCTGCCCCCGCTGCTCTGCGTGTTCTAGTGTATCGCTCTGCACAGGCCCTACCCCCTGTATACACGCGCACACACCGTATATACACACAGAGCCTGGCTCACCTTTACTGGAAAGCTGCCCCCGCTGCTCTGCGTGTTCTAGTGTATCGCTCTGCACAGGCCCTACCCCCTGTATACACGCGCACACACAGTATATACACACACAGCCTGGCTCACCTTTACTGGAAAGCTGCCCCCGCTGCTCTGCGTGTTCTAATGTATCACTCTGCACAGACCCTACCCCCTGTATACACGCGCACACACCGTATATACACACACAGCCTGGCTTCACCTTTACTGGAAAGCTGCCACCGCTGCTCTGCATGTTCTAGTGTATCGCTCTGCACAGACCCTACCCCCTGTATACACGCGCACACACCGTATATACACACGGAGCCTGGCTCACCTTTACTGGAAAGCTGCCCCGGCTGCTCTGCGTGTTCTAGTGTATCGCTCTGCACAGGCTCTACCCCCTGTATACACGCGCACACACCGTATATACACACAGAGCCTGGCTCACCTTTACTGGAAAGCTGCCCCCGCTGCTCTGCGTGTTCTAGGGTATCGCTCTGCACAGGCCCTACCCCCTGTATACACGCACACACACAGTATATACACACACAGCCTGGCTTCACCTTTACAGGAAAGCTGCCCCCGCTGCTCTGCGTGTTCTAGTGTATCGCTCTGCACAGACCCTACCCCCTGTATACACGCGCACACACAGTATATACACACAGAGCCTGACTCACCTTTACTGGAAAGCTGCCCCCGCTGCTCTGCGTGTTCTAGTGTATCGCTCTGCACAGACCCTACCCCCTGTACACACGCGCACACACCGTATATACACACACAGCCTGGCTTCACCTTTACTGGAAAGCTGCCCCCGCTGCTCTGCGTGTTCTAGTGTATCGCTCTGCACAGGCCCTACCCCCTGTATACACGCGCACACACACAGTATATACACACAGAGCCTGGTTCACCTTTACTGGAAAGCTGCCCCTGCTGCTCTGCGTGTTCTAGTGTATCGCTCTGCACAGACCCTACCCCCTGTATACACGCGCACACACAGTATATACACACACAGCCTGGCTCACCTTTACTGGAAAGCTGCCCCCGCTGCTCTGCGTGTTCTAGTGTATCGCTCTGCACAGGCCCTACCCCCTGTATACACGCGCACACACAGTATATACACACAGCCTGGCTTCACCTTTACTGGGAAACTGCCCCCGCTGCTCTGCGTGTTCTAGTGTATCGCTCTGCACAGGCCCTACCCCCTGTATACACGCGCACACACAGTATATACACACAGAGCCTGGCTTCACCTTTACTGGAGAGCTGCCCCCGCTGCTCTGCGTGTTCTAGTGTATCGCTCTGCACAGACCCTACCCCCTGTATACACGCGCACACACAGTATATACACACAGAGCCTGGCTTCACCTTTACTGGGAAGCTGCCCCCGCTGCTCTGCGTGTTCTAGTGTATCGCTCTGCACAGACCCTACCCCCTGTATACACGCGCACACACCGTATATACACACACAGCCTGGCTTCACCTTCACTGGAGAGCTGCCCCCGCTGCTCTGCGTGTTCTAGTGTATCGCTCTGCACAGGCCCTACCCCCTGTATACACGCACACACACAGTATATACACACAGAGCCTGGCTCACCTTTACTGGGAAGCTGCCCCCGCTGCTCTGCGTGTTCTAGTGTATCGCTCTGCACAGATCCTACCCCCTGTATACACGCGCACACACCGTATATACACACACAGCCTGGCTCACCTTTACGGGAAAGCTGCCTCCGCTGCTCTGCGTGTTCTAGTGTATCGCTCTGCACAGACCCTACCAACTGTATACACGCGCACACACCGTATATACACACACAGCCTGGCTCACCTTTACTGGGAAGCTGCCCCCGCTGCTCTGCGTGTTCTAGTGTATCGCTCTGCACAGACCCTACCAACTGTATACACGCGCACACACCGTATATACACACAGCCTGGCTCACCTTTACTGGGAAGCTTCCCCCGCTGCTCTGCGTGTTCTAGTGTATCGCTCTGCACAGGCCCTACCCCCTGTATACACGCACACACACAGTATATACACACAGAGCCTGGCTCACCTTTACTGGAAAGCTGCCCCCGCTGCTCTGCGTGTTCTAGTGTATCGCTCTGCACAGACCCTACCCCCTGTATACACGCGCACACATCATATATACACACACAGCCTGGCTCACCTTTACTGGAAAGCTGCCCCCGCTGCTCTGCGTGTTCTAGTGTATCGCTCTGCACAGGCTCTACCCCCTGTATACACGCGCACACACCGTATATACACACAGAGCCTGGCTCACCTTTACTGGAAAGCTGCCCCCGCTGCTCTGCGTGTTCTAGTGTATCGCTCTGCACAGGCCCTACCCCCTGTATACACGCGCACACACCGTATATACACACACAGCCTGGCTTCACCTTTACTGGGAAGCTGCCCCCGCTGCTCTGCGTGTTCTAGTGTATCGCTCTGCACAGACCCTACCCCCTGTATACACGCGCACACACCGTATATACACACACAGAGCCTGACTCACCTTTACTGGAAAGCTGCCCCGCTGCTCTGCGTGTTCTAGTGTATCGCTCTGCACAGGCCCTACCCCCTGTATACACGCGCACACACCGTATATACACACAGAGCCTGGCTCACCTTTACTGGGAAGCTGCCCCCGCTGCTCTGCGTGTTCTAGTGTATCGCTCTGCACAGGCCCTACCCCCTGTATACACGCGCACACACCGTATATACACACAGAGCCTGGCTCACCTTTACTGGGAAGCTGCCCCCGCTGCTCTGCGTGTTCTAGTGTATCGCTCTGCACAGACCCTACCCCCTGTATACACGCGCACACACCGTATATACACACACAGCCTGGCTCACCTTTACTGGAGAGCTGCCCCCGCTGCTCTGCGTGTTCTAGTGTATCGCTCTGCACAGGCCCTACCCCCTGTATACACGCGCACACACAGTATATACACACAGAGCCTGGCTCACCTTTACTGGAAAGCTGCCCCCGCTGCTCTGCGTGTTCTAGTGTATCGCTCTGCACAGGCCCTACCCCCTGTATACACGCGCACACACCGTATATACACACACAGCCTGGCTCACCTTTACTGGAAAGCTGCCCCCGCTGCTCTGCGTGTTCTAGTGTATCGCTCTGCACAGGCCCTACCCCCTGTATACACGCGCACACACAGTATATACACACAGAGCCTGGCTCACCTTTACTGGGAAGCTGCCCCCGCTGCTCTGTGTGTTCTAGTGTATCGCTCTGCACAGGCCCTACCCCCTGTATACAGGCGCACACACCGTATATACACACAGAGCCTGGCTTCACCTTTACTGGAAAGCTGCCCCCGCTGCTCTGCGTGTTCTAGTGTATCGCTCTTCACAAGCCCTACCCCCTGTATACACGCGCACACACAGTATATACACACAGAGCCTGGCTCACCTTTACTGGGATGCTGCCCCCGCTGCTCTGCGTGTTCTAGTGTATCGCTCTGCACAGGCCCTACCCCCTGTATACACGCGCACACACCGTATATACACACAGAGCCTGGCTCACCTTTACTGGAAAGCTGCCCCCGCTGCTCTGCGTGTTCTAGTGTATCGCTCTGCACAAGCCCTACCCCCTGTATACACGCAGACACACCATATATACACACACAGCCTGGCTCACCTTTACTGGAAAGCTGCCCCCGCTGCTCTGCGTGTTCTAGTGTATCGCTCTGCACAGGCCCTACCCCCTGTATACACGCGCACACACCGTATATACACACAGAGCCTGGCTCACATTTACTGGAAAGCTGCCCCCCGCTGCTCTGCGTGTTCTAGTGTATCGCTCTGCACAGGCCCTACCCCCTGTATACACGCGCACACACCGTATATACACACAGAGCCTGGCTTCACCTTTACTGGAAAGCTGCCCCCGCTGCTCTGCGTGTTCCAGTGTATCGCTCTGTACAGACCCTACCCCCTGTATACACGCGCACACACAGTATATACACACGGAGCCTGGCTTCACCTTTACTGGGAAGCTGCCCCCGCTGCTCTGCATGTTCTAGTGTATCGCTCTGCACAGACCCTACCCCCTGTATACATGCGCACACACAGTATATACACACGGAGCCTGGCTTCACCTTTACTGGGAAGCTGCCCCCGCTGCTCTGCATGTTCTAGTGTATCGCTCTGCACAGGCCCTACCCCCTGTATACACGCGCACACACCGTATATCCACACAGAGCCTGGCTCACCTTTACTGGGAAGCTGCCCCCGCTGCTCTGCGTGTTCTAGTGTATCGCTCTGGACAGACCCTACCCCCTGTATACACGCGCACACACCGTATATACACACACAGCCTGGCTCACCTTTACTGGAAAGCTGCCCCCGCTGCTCTGCGTGTTCTAGTGTATCGCTCTGCACAGGCCCTACCCCCTGTATACACGTGCACACACCGTATATACACACAGAGCCTGGCTTCACCTTTACTGGAAAGCTGCCCCCGCTGCTCTGCGTGTTCTAGTGTATCGCTCTGCACAAGCCCTACCCCCTGTATACACGCGCACACACAGTATATACACACAGAGCCTGGCTCACCTTTACTGGGAAGCTGCCCCCGCTGCTCTGAGTGTTCTAGTGTATCGCTCTGCACAGGCCCTACCCCCTGTATACACGCGCACACACCGTATATACACACAGAGCCTGGCTCACCTTTACTGGAAAGCTGCCCCCGCTGCTCTGCGTGTTCTAGTGTATCGCTCTGCACAAGCCCTACCCCCTGTATACACGCACACACACCATATATACACACACAGCCTGGCTCACCTTTACTGGAAAGCTGCCCCCGCTGCTCTGCGTGTTCTAGTGTATCGCTCTGCACAGGCCCTACCCCCTGTATACACGCGCACACACCGTATATACACACAGAGCCTGGCTCACCTTTACTGGAAAGCTGCCCCCCGCTGCTCTGCGTGTTCTAGTGTATCGCTCTGCACAGGCCCTACCCCCTGTATATACGCGCACACCGTATATACACACAGAGCCTGGCTTCACCTTTACTGGAAAGCTGCCTCCGCTGCTCTGCGTGTTCCAGTGTATCGCTCTGTACAGACCCTACCCCCTGTATACACGCGCACACACAGTATATACACATGGAGCCTGGCTTCACTTTTACTGGGAAGCTGCCCCCGCTGCTCTGCGTGTTCTAGTGTATCGCTCTGCACAGACCCTACCCCCTGTATACACGCGCACACACAGTATATACACACAGAGCCTGGCTTCACCTTTACTGGAAAGCTGCCCCCGCTGCTCTGCGTGTTCTAGTGTATCGCTCTGCACAAGCCCTTCCCCCTGTATACACGCGCACACACTGTATATACAGCCGCGGACCCTTTTATTCTCCAATATCTCCGAAGTTTTTCCGAATGTCACGCACTTCACCACACTTCACCGCGTTCATGCCGCGTTCATGCCGCGTTCATGCCGCATTCTGACCGCATTCATGTTGAATTCACACCCGCAGTTGATGCGCGGTTGATGTATTTATTGATAATGGTTCGGATTTAATTGGTTGCAATTCATTACGTATCCACCAGATGGCAGATATTCACGAATTGTAATGCGCATGCGCTTCAGTAATGTGTCGACTTGCAGGTGTTTAAAAGAATACCACAGAGGTCCATTGTAAATTGGCCTAGGGACTGAAGAAGTTACAATAATGTATCAATTTAGGCTTTTCATAATAAAACTAAATGCGCAGTGTCTGATTTTATACAGTATTGTCCCAAGAGTTCCGACATGAGTGCACCGCTGCAGTCTGTGTTCCAAAAACCCGACAGAACGTACGCTTATGTAATATGGGCCGCGATCAATGCAACAGATGATAAGATGGCAACAGTTGGTCAAATTTATCAGTATTTTATGGAAAACTATGACTTTTACAAATTTTCACCAGATGCTCATGTGTGGAAGCGTGCAATAAGGAAAAAGTTATGTATCGATCCGTGTTTTTTTCTTATTGATCCTGGTGTTTTTGGAGGGTATTGGTATGTATCACCGGATTTCTCCCGTATCTATGATCATGGAGACTTCAAAAGGCGAAAGGTCATGTTAAAACCAACTAAGAAACGTCAGTCGCAGGCAAGCAATGCGCCAGCACCAGCACCGGCTTCCAATAACGGTTCGACCGTCAGTGAAAACCTGGTGACCGACAACCCTTGCTGTCTGTCCCCGCCTGGATACTTGCAGCCTGAGCCGGATTTCGTGTACAGATTCCAGCAAGCTTGCATGTACCTAAGCGATTTCCAGCCTGATCAGCTGACTACAGGTTTAGTAGTCCCGCTGTCACCTGTCAACTACGTGTATAATGAACAATACGGGACTGGCAGTGGCTCGGCGCCAGCTGATTGGCAAAGTCTATGGTGAGTAATGTTGCCGTATTTTATTCTGTTTTTCAAATATCAATTCAATGCACAGGCAAGCGATTCTCCTGTAAGCAATATCATTGGCTGAGCAGCTTCTACAGTAGATACTAAACAATTGGTGGAACGCTAGGCGCATGCGCATTGGAATCTTCTTGAAACGCATATGTGTGTCATCACATCGACAGTAGGCGCATGCGCATGTGAACAGGAGACGGTCTGACCATTACAGTAAAACTTGTACTTTTGTTTTTCCTCAGAAAAGATAACTTTGTCATCTCATGCAGTAAACGGCAAATGGAGGGATTTCGATGGATAATATCGCTTTGTGTTACAATGCCTGCACATTGCTGAATCGGATTTAAAAAATCACGTGCCGGAATCAACATTTTAGTGGCCGTTGTTATTGATTAGGATAGAATACTGTACCTGAGAGCTTCATAGACAACCTGAAACAGTATGCTGTTGTTTTCAGACCGTATACAATACTTTTTTTTTTTAAATATATACTTTATAAGAAACCCGAAAAATAAAAAGTATGCATTTATTCTACATGTATTCCAGTACATATGTGTATTCTATACCCGTACAGCATGTATTGTTTTAATACTCTTGTGATGTACAGTACTGAGCATGCCTACAGTATACTGTACTGTACAGTATGCCTGGACAGTACTGTATGTTCTAGAAACACTGTATTTTGTTACAGTATAAAAGAAGACAATGGAACAATTTAAAACAAATCGACATTTTCTTTTATTGGTGGAGTAAGTACAAAAACATTTATTTACAAATACAATTTAAAAACATTTAAAGTTTACAGCAATTCAAAACATTCACAGGTGTATGGTGTACTGCTAGTAAAAACACGCCAGAGACCTACCGACAGCGGTTCCGGACAGTCAAATATACAAACCGAGACAGACCCCGGGTCGTAGCCCACCGCTTAGTAGACTTATGTACCAGGTGGATACAACCGGAAAAACATGACAAGGCAGAGATCCTTGAACAGTTTGTGCTCGAGCAGTTCATACAGATACTGCCCCCCTCCACCCGCTCCTGGGTAAAAAGACACGCTGCATTTTCCCTGGACTCAGCGGTCCGCTTGGTGGAAAACTTCCTGGGCGACGACACCCAACAGGATAGCTGGGAACGGCCGGTGCAAACACCAGTTGCTTCCGGTGATGCTAGAGGCAGGAGAGCAGACAATCGAGGGGTCTACAACCTGCCAGCTCGGGAGATCCAGTCAACACGATTGGAAGACCCTTTCCCATCTCGGAGGGTTCCTGGTACAAACTCCCGCAGAGACGCCCATCCTGGGTCAGAGGCCACTGGATCACTCAAGGGAGGCCGCCACCCACAGTATTCCCCGAGAACCTGGACTCCTGTCACCCACCCGGTGGAGAGGATAACCCCACCAACCAGAAGGGAGGACCCCATCCAACAGCGGAGAGGTCCAAACACCGAGCCCCATCGAGAGCTTCTGCGGACGACCGAGTTTGCGGACTCAGGAGATGAGGAGATGGACTGTTCATATGGCAGAACCACTGCCACAGCTTGTCTCCGAGGGGACCACAATCCGTGGTTAGTCCCAGCATCTCTGGAGGGGACAAAAGTAAATGCCATGCTGGACTCGGGCTCTTGAAAAACCTTAGAGGGCCTAATTCCAAGCAATAGACTATTTTATGACTCTCCTTGGAATATCGAGTGTATCCATGGGGATACAAAGAGATACCCGACGGCGAACGTAACACTGCGTATCCAGGATCAAGAGGCTAGCCTACTATTGGGAGTTGCTCCCTGGCTACCTGCTCCTGTTCTACTTGGCCAAGACTGGCCCTACCTCGAAACATTGTTGGCCCCTACTCCTACGGAGCCTACTTCTCTGGTGACTTCAACCTCTTTGATACCTATATTGACCTACAGCGATTCACCCGTAAACTGACCTTAAAAAAATTCTTTGCCAACAGGTCTGGAAATGTTGTACCCATATATGATTCAGCTGAGACGTCCCTAGTTAATGGGGAAGATGACTCAATAGAACCAGTCTGCTCTGATTTTTCATTTAAAGAATTGTGTGCAATCTCTGATTTAGAAGACTTGCGTTTAGAACAGGAAATGGAGGATACAGTAGAAGAGGTGTCTCTTTCTGATTTTCTTAGTTTCGAACACACTACATTTAGGAAGAAATCCACCTTTTGTCCCTATGGCTCTAAGAGTGCATTTATTACCACATTTGAGAAATTGGTGGAAAAGGATCTGAGGATCTTGGCAGATAACTGTAAACATGACTCTTTTCATTGCAGCAATCTCACAGCCCTTGAACTGCAAGAATTACAAACTTTGAAACAAGACAAAACCATAGTGATTAAAAATGCAGACAAGGGTGGTGCGATTGTTGTACAATCTGCGGACAGTTATAGATTGGAGGCTTTAAGACAATTGTCTGATCATCAAGCCTATAGAAAATTACCCTCAGACCCCACCACCAATTTCTCTCATGCGTTGGATGATTTACTGGAACTGGGCAGAGAACTTTACGTGCTTAGTAAAAAGGAATTTGAATTCTTATGCGCCCCTAACCCCATAGTTCCCATCTTTCACCATCTCCCAAAGATCCATAAGTCTCTCACAAATCCTCCGGGACGTCCCATTGTGGCAAGCATTGGATCTTTGGGAGATGGGCTCTCCCGCTTTATAGATGCTTATCTGCAACCCATTGTACAGTCAGTGCCATCCTTTTTAAAAGACTCTAATCAATTGATTTTTGATCTCAATAAAGTACAGTGGCGGGAGAGTTACAGATGGGTAACTATGGACGTTACCTCCCTCTACAACATTATTAAACATGAACAGGGCATTTTCGCCATACAGCATTTTCTCACACTTTCTCACTTATCACCAGCACTTTGCACGTTTCTATAGACTCTATCACGTTTTTACTCACGCACAATTATTTTTCTTTTGATTCACAATTTTATTTACAAATTCGGGGCACTGCTATGGGCACTTCTTTCGCACCCTCATATGCGAATCTTTTTATGGGGTTGTGGGAGTCTGATTTTATTTTTAGCGACCAAAATTCTTTTAGACACCAAATAAAATTCTATAAACGATACATAGATGATCTTCTATTTATCTGGGATGGTGACCTCACCTCACTCCAAACCTTTATACACTCACTTAACACTAACGATCAGAATTTACATTTCACTTATCAGGAAAATATTAATCACATTTATTATTTGGACCTAATGCTGTATGTCGACATGCGGGGTGACATCCAAACTGATATCTATAGGAAATCTAATGCACGAAATTCCTACCTCAGAGCGGACAGTAATCATTCCAAGTCTCTTAAAAAGGGCATTCTTAAGGGGCAATTTACAAAATTAAAAAGGTTGTGTTCGACTAAAGAATCTTTTGACATACAATCGAATGATCTCATTACAAGATTTTCATCTAGAGGTTACAAGATGCATGACATCATAGAAGCCCATAATATGGTTAAAGATTTAGACAGAAGGGACCTTCTATTATCTTCCAAAAAGAGATCCAAACAAAATGAGGTGACAGCTCCATTATTTATCACCCAACAGAGCAGGCAGTCAGATCGCATACGTTCCATCATTTATAAACATTGGGACACTTTAAAATTGGATAAAGATTTGACCCCAATTCTTGAGAACAAGCCAAAATTGGTTTTCAGGAAAGCTAAATCATTGGGCACATTCCTCTCCCCTAGTCTGTTTGATTCAAAAACAAATCACAATAGGATTACGACTATACCAAAAGGTTTTTTCCCATGTGGACATTGCGGGATTTGTAAGTTTGCTAGAAAAATAAAAAAACTCAATTGTATAAATCCCAAGAAAGAGCAAATTATACATACTTTCATTAATTGTAACTCTAGTTACACTGTACACTGCCGACACAGTTTATCCGAGTGCGGCTCATTCCGCAAGCCGGGAAATGTCCCGGCTTGCGAGCCGCACTCCCTCAGCGTGCCGCGCATCACCGATGCGCGGTCACGCATCATCGGGTGCCAGCGCCCCCTGCACGCGCGTCCAGGGCTCCCCGAGGGAGCCCTGGTGTCCCGCGATCGCGGGACGGCGGCAGGGGGTTCCGGGGGACCCGGCGGACCCGGCAGCGGTAGGGAGAGCGCCCCGATCGGAGGGCGCTCTTCCGCTGCTTCGGCGCGCGCCCGTCACCCTGCGGCGCGCGCCAGGATACTGCTGCGGCCAAGAACGGGCAAATGCTCGAATAAACTTGGCCGCAGCAGTATATCTCTTGAGATGTGGGTGTGAGAAAGGTTATGTGGGTCGTACCATACGACCCTTAAAGAACAGAATCATGGAACATGTCCGTGCAATAAACAAAAAAGATCTAACACACCCAGTCTCAAGACATTTTACAAACTGTCCACAGGGTACTATCAAAAATTTCTCATTTTCTGGAATAGACCACATACATGCCCCTATCAGGGGAGGAGACAGGTTGGGCATATTGAACAGAAAAGAAATGTTCTGGATTTACAGCTTAGACACTATGCAACCCTCAGGCATCAATATTGATTGGGAACTAAAGCATTTTTTATAACATCATATGTTTCTAATAGTTCTTGCCTTTTTTGTGATTTATACTTATTATTGATTTACATGTATTTATTTATTGTACATGTTTTCATATATCTGTTTGATAATCTGTTTTCTAGATTTGTTTATTTAAGTATTTTATTATTATGTTTCATTGATAATCATTATATTTGTATAAACTGTTTATATAGTTGTATCATATATCCTTATCATTTACTGCTTTGAATTCATGCTTTAAAATATGTCACCACATTATGATATTAGTTCATGTATGGCTCAATTGGTACATTAATATCTCTACCAATATACATATTCCTTATATTATGATTTATCATATATACATTATTATATATATCACTTTATTTTTTCATATACTTATTAGAATTTGTTGTTCATTTTTTTGATATGATTTCCTTATTCATCTGGTGACTATTAGATCATACACTATGTGTTAGATCAGGGTTTTTTAATATTTTTTTGGTTTTAGTTTACACATTCCTGTTATTTACTCTTAAGACTATTGTCCATCAGTTAAAGTTTTTTTCTTTCTTATTTTAAACTCATTATACACATAAATACTCATTTCATATTATTCATAATTTTTTTTATTATCACATTTATTATACATACACATACATTGTTCTCTATTTAACACTTAACACGTTACACTTACATCAGTCTCCTTTAATTAAGGGGCTGATGGATTATAATTATTATGTTTTACAAATATATATATTTCTTACACATTAAGATATATTATTGCTTGATATAGTATTCTTCACTTATTGATTCATGATTTCTTTGGACACCGTATTGTTTTTGTTTTTGTATAGACATTAGTCTTTTGCTTGTCTTTTAAAATATATGTTTATATGTTTATTGTGATAGATTGGTTCACCCCACCGGATTTGTATCATGTGCAGAGGCTAGGGCGCTCCTCCAACTTGCATGAGGATACAGCTGATTGCATATCTTATTAACCTTTACCTAATTGTGGGCGTATACTTACCTCTGACCATTATATAATCTGCTGTGAGTAGAACAAATAGTACTCTTTGATAAAGCGCCTCCACGGCGGGAAACGCGTCAGAGTTTTTAAACGTCAGTGTGTTTGTCCCCTTTTTGGCTTATATGCCTAATAAATAAATAATTATTTTGCTACTGGCCCTTTTTTCATTTTTTATTAGCAGTGCTCTACTTTTTTCTTCCCTGTTCCTGATTTTTCACCCAAGTATTGCAGCACGCCGGTATCTGCATCACGGAGCAGCTGTTCACATCAAGAGGATTTCCTCTCCTAGCTGCGGAGATCCGGGGTTCTTGCCAGTGTGTAGCCGATCACCATTCCCCTCACCTGTTCCGGGAATCAACACCGCGGACGGACATCCTACGTAGGAGTGGAGTGTCCTGTCCGGTCTTCACTGCCAGCAGCCATCACTAACCCCACCGACAGCCACGACCCGGCAACTCGGAGAACATCGATCAGGTACCTGGGGGAGACGGCGGGAGACCCTGTATACGGATCTCCATTTCCAGCAGCCAGTCCCCATTCACCGGGTTACCACATTCTCGGCTGAGGAGGTTTACTTACCCCATTCAACAGCATTCGGTGGGGATGAGTGTTATCCATCGGCGTGGCGAGACTTCTCCTACGGCAGTATACAGGTGAGGTGGGGGTATTCAGGCACACACACACCATCGGCTCACCCACTGGACTCCACAATCCACGCATTATTTATTTTCATTGCACACCGTTTTATGGACATATGTTTTTCTTTATTTATGGACTTCCTTGTTTGGTGAGAGCATCACCGGGGGGTAGTTACCCCTATTTTCTACCTGGTACCGGAGAAGCCCAGAGACTTGTTCCCTTTTTCCCCAGAGATTTTCCCCCGTAGACACCATGTCCCATAGACACGTAAACAGAGACGTGCGGAAAAAGAGGACTGGTTAAGAAAGGCTGGGACTTTTGGTAACATTAGTCAGCCCAAAGGACTGCAGGTCATGGCCGGGGATGAACAGGGTGGGGAACAGATAGATACGGGAGTGTTGCCAGACCTGGATCTTCCAGACTTCCGTCAGAGGCAGAGGGAGGACCCAGCTCTGGCTAGACAATATGAGAAGGTGGTACAGGTCAACAACAAGATAATAGATGAACAAGGTGTAAAAGTGTTTCCACATTTTGAACTGTTGAATGACATACTATATCGTGTGAACAAGGTTACACAAACAGGTGAGGTCATTCGACAGATGCTAGTCCCTAAAGGGTTGATTAAAACAGTGTTCACCCTAGCCCATACTCTCCCATGGGGTGGTCATTTGGGCAGAGATAAGACCACGGACCGCATCTCGTCCCGGTTTTACTGGCCAGGCATACATGGTGACATCATGAAACTATGTGAGACATGTCCTGAATGCCAGTTAACTAGCCAAAAAGGACAGAAGCCGGCTCCCTTGGTTCCTCTGCCCTTGGTAGCCGTCCCATTCGAGAGAATTGGGGTAGATCTGGTCGGACCTTTAGAACCCTCTGCGAAGAGGCATAAATTTATACTCGTTGTTGTTGATTATGCCAACAGATATCCTGAGGCCTTTCCTCTGAGATCAGCCACTGCTAAATAGGTTGCTCACAGGCTGTTAGAACTGTTTTCTAGGGTAGGACTTCCCCAAGTAATGTTAACTGACCAGGGAACAAATTTCATGGCAAAGTTAATGCAGGATGTCCTGAAGTTATTGGAGGTAAAATCCGTCCGGACCTCGGTCTACCATCCTCAGACTGATGGATTGGTAGAGAGGTTTAGCCGTAGTTTAAAATCTATGCTTAGGAAGTTTGTGGACACTGAAAAGCGAGCTTGGGATGAACTTCTCCCTTTCCTGTTGTTTGTGGTATGAGAAGTTCCCCAATCATCCACAGGCTTCTCCCCGTTTGAGCTCCTATATGGACGCCAACCTCGGGGTATTCTCGACCTACTGAAGGAATCCTGGGAGGAGGAGCCCTCCCCCTCCAAAAATACCCTTCAGTATGTCATAGACCTTAGAAACCGCCTAGACATGATAGGTCGGTTTGCGAAGGAAAACCTCAAATCTGCTCAAGAACGTCAAGAGAGGCAGTACAACCAAAATGCTCGCTTGAGGGTCTTCCAACCTGGGGACCAAGTGATGCTACTACTACCGACATCAGAGAGTAAACTCCTTGCGAAGTGGCAGGGTCCTTTCCAAGTTCTCCGCCGCACCGGGGAGGTGAACTATGAGATCTCTCAACCAGGGTCCAGGAAGGGTAAACAAATCTACCACGTGAACCTCCTGAAACCCAGGAAAATGATGAGATCGCTGTTCATTCACCCTCGGGAAGGAGAGATGGATTTGGGTCCAAAGCTTCCAAAGGGTAGTACGTACAATGACCATCAGGTTCCCATGGGAGAGCAGTTAACAACGGAACAAAGGTCAGATCTACTTGATGTATGTGACCACTTCTCAGATGTTTTTTCTGAGCTGCCAGGGCAGACTGATTTAGTGTCCCATAGGATTGAGACAGAACCTGGCGTAAAAGTTCGGTCCCGTCCCTATAGATTGCCAGAGGGCCGAAAAGACCTGGTAGAGAGGGAGATAATAGACATGTTGGAATTGGGCGTGATCGAGGAGTCCCACAGCGAATGGTGTAGCCCTATCGTTTTGGTCCCTAAACCAGATGGGAAGGTGAGGTTTTGCGTGGATCTGCGAAAGGTAAATGCTGTATCCAGATTTGATGCATATCCAATGCCTAGGGTGGATGAATTGCTTGACTCGCTTGGTAAAGCAGAGTATATCTCCACCCTAGATCTCACGAAAGGTTATTGGCAGATACCTCTAGCGGAAGAATCCAAATGCAAAACTGCCTTCGCCACCCCTCTCGGTTTATACCAATTCGTCACTATGCCATTTGGGTTACATGGGGCTCCAGCCACGTTCCAAAGGTTAATGGACAAGGTACTACGACCCCATAGGGCATATGCCGCGGCCTACTTGGATGACATTGTCATCTATAGCAGACACTGGCTGTCTCATATAAAAAGGTTAAGGGCAGTCCTAACGTCCTTAAGAGAAGCAGGGCTCACTGCAAATCCCAAAAAATGTGCCCTGGGTAAATCCACTACAATGTACTTGGGCTATGCCGTTGGGGGAGGGATAGTAAGGCCACTAGCTAGCAAGGTGGCCGCCATAAAGGAATTCCCCACCCCACAGACAAAGACACAGGTCCGCTCCCTTTTGGGGTTAGCAGGGTATTACCGGCGGTTTATTCCCAATTTTTCAGAAATATCTGCACCCCTAACAGATCTGACAAAAAAGAGTGCCCCGACCCAAGTTAAATGGTCTTGGGAGTGCCAAGACGCCTTTGACATGCTAAAAAAGTGCCTGTCAGAGGGCCCCGCTCTTTGGAGCCCAGATTTTAAAGAGCTCTTCATCATCCAGACGGATGCCTCAGAGGTAGGACTGGGAGCAGTGCTGTCTCAGCAATTTGATGGTGTTGAACACCCCATACTGTTCATCAGCCGGAAGCTGTTCCCAAGGGAAGTGAGGTATTCCATTATTGAGAAGGAGTGCCTCGCTGTAAAATGGGCAATTGAGGCCTTGAGACATTATGTCGCCGGAGTACACTTCACCCTGGTCACTGACCATGCGCCCTTGAAGTGGTTAAAAACCATGAAGGACACAAATCCAAGGTTGACCAGGTGGTATATTGCCCTCCAACCCTTCTCTTTTGATATTCAGCATAGACCTGGAAAGGACCATGGAAATGCTGATTTTTTGTCAAGGGAAGGAGTGGAGGGTCGGACTTCAGTCGTGTGGGACACTAGCCACACACAAACAGGGGAGGTATGTGACAGAGTGTAGTCAACTCCTATCAGTTACGCCTGGGAGACATATGTCTGAGTGCTTCATCCAGCACTCATAAGGGTTAACTCAGGTGGAAGTTAGGAAATCAGAACTCTTTAGCTGACACCTGAGAGCCAGCAAGGTAGAAAAAGGATCATGTGACTGGCAGTAGCTGCCTTAGAGAGGAGCACACTGCTGCGTGAGCCCTTAGCCAGAGGGATTTCACCAAAGACTACTTCAACTAAAGTAAGGATTATTCATTTGTTTACTGACTGCTTAAAGTACCCTTATGGTTTGGTTCTGGTTTAGCCAGCCAGCCTGCTAGATAGGTCTGCTGTGTTATTAGTCAGTTTTTCTCCCAAAGTGGAGCAGGATTTATTTTGTTAAAGGGACAGTGTACCCGCATGTTATGTTACTGTGGAGAAATAAAGCCACTAAACGTTTTTATTTATCCTGAAACTATACGTGTGGACTGTTCCCTGACCTCGGCTACAGGCCGTCCTGCCACAGGGAGATGCTGAGACAGATCTAGGAAAGAGTAGAGTGATTCTGGCAGCAGCATTTAGGATAGATTGTAGGGGAGACAGATGAGAGGCAGGAAGGCCGGACAGCAGCAATGTGCTACTGTTACAGTACACGCCTATGCGTTTCAGCAATGTTCAAATGAGGCATACTGTACAGCACTGCACATGCATGTATAATTTACAATTACTGCGCGCGCACACGCAGACTGACGTACTGTAGGTTGAACTGCTAAAGTATTAGACTTTGAAGAAAACAACTCGCGAACGCCCCCCTGAGTTTTTATACGGTATTGCAGTATTGCAGAAAGCGCTAATAAAATGCTAATATTACGAGCGCTAAAATACCGCAACATATTCCGGAAAAAAAAACCCATACTACATCTGCCCACGGTTATCAGAGTTGCGCCGATACGTCCGCATTAGGATAAAGGCGGCCGCAGCTGTACACACGGAGCCTGGCTTCACCTTTACTGAAAAGCTGCCCCCACTGCTCTGCGTGTTCCAGAGTATAGCTCTGCATAGACCCAATCCCCTGTATACACACACACCATACATACACACACGCAGCCTGGCTCACCTGGCTGCTAGAGGAGTACACATACGCTGCTAGCGGTCTCTCTCTCTGCCTGATGAACCCGATGGCCTCATCCACACTCCCCACCGTCAGGATTGGGAGGATTGGGCCGAAAATCTCTTCCTGCATCACAGGGTCCGACTCGCTGACATCAACCAGAACTGTCGGGGCTGAAAACCGAGGGATGAGAGAGAAAAATTAAAAGTGTATAACATAGAGTTTGTGTATATATAATACAGGGAGTGTATATATAACATACAAGGAAGGTGAATATAACATAAATTTTGTGTTTATCTAACATTCAGGGAGTGTATATATTACATAAAAGGAGTGTATAAAACATCCAGAGAGTGTGTACAGTATACTGTATAACATACAGGGAGGGTTTAAATAACATACAGGGAGTGTTTATATAACATACAGGGAGTGCAATCTTATTTGTTTCTTTGAGGGAGTAAGTAGGAATTTAGACCAGGGTAATGCAGTTGATGTGGTCTACTTAGATTTTGCAAAGGCTTTTGATACGGTTTCACACAAGAAGTTGGTGCAAATATATGCACCTGGATTGAAAACTGGTTGAAGGATAGACAACAAAGGGTTGTCATAAATTGAACATTTTTGGGTTGGGCTAAAGTTGTGAGTGGAGTACCTCAGGGATCGGTACTGGGACCCCTGCTTTTTAACTTGTTTATTAGTGGCCTGGAGGTTGGCATCGAGAGCAAAGTCTCCATCTTTGGTGATGATACTAAATTGTGTAAGGTAGTACAATCAGAGCAGGGTGTCATTTCTCTTCAGAAGGACTTGGAGAGACTGGAAATGTGGGCAGGTAAATGGCAAATGAAGTTTAATATAGATAAATGTAAGGTGATGCATTAGAGAAGCAAGAATAAACTGGTGACTTACAAATTAAATGGGGATAAATTAGGGGAATCCTTGATGGAGAAGGATATAGGAGTGCTTGTAGACAGCAGGCTTAGCAATAGTGCCCAAAGTCATGCAGTAGCTGCAAAGACAAACAAGATTTTATCTTGCATTAAACGGGCAATGGATGGAAGGTAAGTAAATATAATTATGCCCCTTTACAAAGCATTAGTAAGTCCACACATTGAATGTGGAGTACAGTTTTGGGTACCAATCCTAAGAAATTACATTATGGAACTAGAGAGAGTGCAGAGAAGAGCCACCAAATTAATAAAGGGGATGGACAATCTAACTTATGAGGAGAGGCTAGCTAAATTACATTTATTTACATTAGAAAAGAGGCATCAAAGAGGGTGTCACAGGAGACAAGGCAGTTTACACCTTTTTACTGGGATCATTCACTGAGCAAAACAAGATGGTAAAATAATTCTCATTTAGTCACTTAAAATAGACGTACATACAGTGGAACTCTGTGACGGTGAAGGGGTTAACCGGGCTCACTAATAAAGGTTCAGCCCACTTTGTTACCCCTGATCTGTGAGTTTAGGTCCTCGAGTGTCAGCTCTTGGACCCAGATGTCATTAATGCATTACTGTGACTGTGTGCAAATTGTGCGACATTAAAGATTTATGTTTGTTTCGCCTTTCTTTTGGTGCTGGGACTGGAAGATTTCTAGTATGTAAGTTTCAGGGTGGGTTAGCCGGAGAAAGTCTTTACAGATTGTGGCTATGAATCGGGGTTCCGGAGTTATGGGATACACCAGGAGTTGGATCCAGGAATCAAGTGAGATTCTCGGATGCAGCCAAGCACATTGCTCCGGGCAAACTCTGACTCTGAAAACGTTCTTATGACTCATCGCCAGGATTCCTGCTTCGGCATCATCCAGACAAGGTAAACGGGCATGAAGGGGTTAATGTATACCTGCAGTCATACATGGGGTCCCTAGTATAAAGAGGTGTGCCCATATACATGCCCAGGTACCCTGGACCTGGTATAGGGGGTTCAGGGGGTGCTCCAGCTATGTGATAAAAACTGAGAGTGATTTCTTGTGTATAAAAGTTTTTAAAGTTCGTTTCTAAAGTGTACCAAGAATGAGGCTAGTGAGTGTAGGTGATATATACTCTCACTCCATCCCAGACACCAGAACAGGGACTTAGATATTTTATCACACAGAAGACAGGACACAGTATATTTTATTAAAGCATTATGTTTAATAGGTATATGTACTGATAACCTGTGAATGAACTGTGGGATTTCCAAGTCATGGATTCCAAGGGACCAGATGGCTACCAAGCTTGGTGCCTATGTGTCTGTGCAGAGTCCGGACTTGCAGGCCCCAGGATATGGGGTGGTATCCCTGGAATAGAACGTCCCACTCAGGGATGAGAGATTCCAGTCTCACAACCACTTCTTTATAATCAGGAACACTTTATTGCACCAACAGCATACACAGCAGTCCAGAAACACAGGAGTTCTCCTGCAGGATGGACCTGGCCTTCCACTCCCAGTCAGGGCCCTGGAAGCAGGCCTAGCTCTTCCACTCCCCCCTATCAGAGTAGTGGGAATAGTCTACCCGCCTCCCCCTGCACAACTGGGTTTGGTGACTGAGCTCCTCTCAGGGTAGGAGCAACTGTCTAAATACAGGAAATGCAGATCATTATGACAGATCCAACAAGAGCCCACCCCTGTCCATTATTGGACACAGGCCTGACTGCACTGCTTTTTCTGCCTCACTGATCTGCAGTGAGTGGGGAGAACCCATGATTACTCCTGGCAAACTTATCCTTACTAAGTATTACTGCCAGGAGGAGAAAGAACTATAGCCCCAAAACTACCCAGGGCTATAGTTCTATAGGGCTATACCCTCCGGGGTCTTCTTATCTTCTGTCACGCCCTGGTCTTCTTCCGGAGGACTTCCCTCCCCGACGTCTGGCTTAAAAATGAGACGACACAGGCTTTTATAGGCCTGTGACGTCACATTTCGTCATATGGTTCCCACTGCCCTGATTGGGCCGTGAAAACCATGTGATTTTGCCCCACCAAAAAAATTTGATGACGTCATTGAAAGGAAATGACGCCAACCAATCAGAATGGCTGTGCTTCATTTGCCTTTAAGATGACGTCATCCTAACAAAGATTGCCGCCGTCCCATGGTACGGTAGCCAATCAGAGCGTGGGAACTCAATCCCAACTTTGATTGGCTCTAGTAGGCCATGAGCCAATGTTTTGAGAAGATCCTTCTTATGTCATCCCATTGATTATTAAATGTACTAATAAATCTTACCACATCTTTGTGTGTCCCTATTTGCTGATTGTTGGTCAAGAGTGTATGTCTCTGAGTGTGTAGGGCTCTATTGAAGGCTTTTTTAACAGCGTTATTACTGTTACCACGTTTGTAAAAGCGTTTGCTCATCTCCTCAAACTGTGTAAGAAATTCTGAAAGAGACGAGCAGTTACGCCTAAGGCGTAAAAATTGCCCAGTGGGAATATTTTTTATGAGATGGGCAGGGTGATGCCCTTAGTAGGCTATTTGTTGATGTAGGTTTTCTATATATGGTAGATTCCAAGTAGCCATCCCTGCCCCTTTTATTTGTATTTTTTTATAACTTCAAGTTTATTGAATTTTTCCAGTACAAGTTGTATCGCGATACAGGTAAAATAAACATTCACTGCATAACATCCATGTACGATACATGTAGTCTCTCCCTTGGGCTTGAACAATGAAAATAGAGGTATGTAACTTCCTTTAAGCCGAAAGGTACAGTAGGCAATTTAGACTTGGGGGCCAAATAAAAATAAGGGTAAGGAAGGGAAAGAGAGGGAGGGGGGTGGGACCCGGGGGCGCGGGCTCTCAAATCTTCCGTGACGGAATCGGTGTCTGAGCCGCTGGGATCAACACCCATAAGGCCTATGCTATATCTATACGAAGTGCGGAGTTCGCCAGCTTTCCGAGTCAAGCTCGCTCTCTTTGAGTGAAAATGCATTTATAACTATCATTGCCAAATTGTGGTTACTTCTATCCCCGGGCTATCTGTCTGTGCCAGCCAAGGCGTCCAGACTTTTAGATATTTGGTGCCAGTGTCATTAACTAAACTTGTTAATTTTTCCATCTGACATATATACCATAATCTATTCCGAATCTTGGGGATGCTTGGAATCTCAGGTTGTTTCCACATAGCTACGATCTTGCACCTCATTGCTGTTGCAAAATGGGCAACTAGTTTGTTTCCAGTTTTGGAGAGTCCCGGCCATGGTCTATTCAGAAGGAACAGCCACGGATCCAGGGAAATTGCGAGGTCAAAAATCCTCTGGATCCAATGTCTAATTTCCTCCCATAAAGATGAGATTCTAGGGCAAGACCACAGCATGTGTAACAGGTCAGCCGATTCTCCACACTGTTTTGGACACAGTGGGGAGTATCCAGGGACAAACCTTGATAATTTAAGCGGGATGAGGTACCATCTCATCAATACTTTATATGCATTTTCCATCAAAGTCGTACAGATGGAGCTCTTGGCTGCGGCTTCCAGTATGGCCGACCAGTCTTCCTCCTTCAGTTCCTCTCCAAGGTCCGCTTCCCATTGAACTCTATATGCTAGTTTTTGTTGTAGCTGTGTAATCCCAGAACTGGCCACTTTCCCATACATCTGCAATGTAAGTCCCCGTGTGTCCGTTTCTGTCAGACAGAGCTTTCAAATGTAGTTAAGGGCGGATAGGGAGAGTTTTTGTTAAAGTACGCTCTGATCTGGAGGTAGCGGAAAAATTTGGAATGTGGGATATTTTTTTCGGATCTGAGTTGTTCAAACGATTTAATCTTATTTGGTATAGCCTCCAGATCTCTTAACCTAAAATATCTATATTTTTTCCAATTACCTGCAGCGCTTTCTGCTAGTCCTGGCGCAAAGTCGGGGTTGCCCCATAACGGGGACATCAGTGAGTGTTTGGAGGTCAAGGCATGTTTAAATTTAGCGGTCTCCCATATCGACAGCGAGTTAGCCACCGAGGAAAGCAGTCGTTCAGCCCATTTAACAGCTGTTTTAGGTATCCACAGCAAATTGGCTAACTCCAGTGGGGAGTAAGCCATCTTTTCCAGATCTACCCATCTTTTCAATGTTGGGTTGGTCTGCCATTGTGTGAGTTGACATAATTGCGCCGCTTTATAGTAAGATAACAGGCAAGGTACCGCTAGGCCACCTGTCCAGGTATTTTTTTTCATAATTGTCTTGTTTACTCTCGGTTTCTTTCCTCCCCAGATAAAATTGGGGATTTCAGACTGAAGTGGGAGTATTTCCTTCAGTCTAAGTGGCACTGGTAGAGTCTGAAATAGGTATACGATACGGGGAAGGATATTCATCTTTACACTATGTATCCTACCTATCCAGGAGATCTTGTGGGGCATCCACTTTCTCAGGTCCTCTTTCAATGTTCTAATTAGTTTGGGATAATTTGCCTCGTAGATGCCCTTGTAATCCTTAGTGATGTGGACTCCCAGGTACTTAATATGTTTTGGTTGCCAATTGAAATTGAAGTTCAGACTCAATAGTTTTTCAGTTTCTTTTGGGAGGCATATATTCAGGGCCTCGGATTTGGTTTGGTTTATTTTAAATCCTGATATTCTATTACATTTCTCTAACAGGTCAAATAGGTTCGGCAGAGAGGTAAGAGGCTTAGAGATCAAAAGCAAGATATCGTCAGCGTGCAGAACAACCTTATGGGATTGTGAGTGTATAGTAATCCCTGTGATATCCGGGTTGTTGCGGATCTGCGCTGCCAGAGGTTCCATACACAGGGCGAATAAAAGGGGAGATAATGGGCACCCCTGACGTGTGCTGCTTTTAATTTGGAATATATTTGATGGGAAGCCGTGGTGGAGAACCCTAGCAGCGGGGCCAGAGTATAGTGATAATATTGCATTACTCACCCGCTCCCCGAAGCCGAAAGCCCCAAGCGTCTCTTTTAAGTACGACCAGTCAATCCTGTCAAACGCTTTTTCTGCATCCAGACTCAACATCATAACTTGTAATTTCTTGTTATTGGCTATCTCTATCAGATCAACGATTCGTCGGGTGTTGTCCGCAGCTTGTCTATCTTTAATAAAGCCGACTTGAACTGGGTGTATGAGTCTGGGCAGGATATGACTTAATCTATTGGCCAGTAATTTGGCGTAAATTTTAACGTCAGTATTGATTAGGAAAATTGGCCGATAACTTTTGCATTCCTGCGGATCTTTACCAAGTTTATAAATCCGTGAGATAGAAGCCTGGAGCATCTGCTCCGAGAACGGGGCTCCTGCCAAAACAGCATTAAACATTCGGAGAAGCCATGGGGCCAGGTTCTTAATGAACTTCTTGTAATACTGCCCTGAGAAGCCATCTGGGCCAGGGGCCTTTGACGGCTTGAGGTCTGTGATGACCTGGGTAAGCTCCTCTAATGTGAAATCTGCCTCTAAGACCTCTCTGTCCAGCTCACTCAGCCCCATCAGGTTGGAGCCTGCTAAAAAATCTTCTACAGCTCTTGAGGTTTTGGGATTATGTGCCACTTTCTCCCCATTATATACATTTTCATAGAATAGTTTAAATTCCTCGACTATGCTTTTTAGGTTGGATGTGGTGGCTCCGTTCTTTAAGCGGATCACCTGTATGTTATAGTTGTGCTGTCTGGTGTGTAGTTTACGCGCTAGCATGGTATCTGGCCTGTTCGCCTTTTCATAGAATTTCCTCCGTGACAAACTCAGGGATTTGTCGGCCTGAGAGACCATCAAGAGATTGATCTCAATTTTGGTATTCTTTATCTCTGATAAGACCCGTGGGTCTGTTCTTTGTTTGTGCCTTGACGTAAGGGTGTGTAATTTGAATTGGAGCGCTAGGATCTTGTTATTGCGCTCTCTCTTCCTTCGGGCTGCTATGCCAATTAGTATGCCCCTGATGGTTGCCTTATGGGCCTCCCAGAGAGTGAGATACGAACTCAACAAACCATGGTTGGTATTAAAAAATTGGTCAATCTCCTCACCTACTGAGTCGCATACAGTATGTCTGGGATTTTAAGCAGTGACTCATTAAGCTTCCACTTTGCGCCAGGCCTATCAGAACGAATTTGAGTGCACCTCAGCTCTATTGGCGCGTGGTCAGACAATGAAATGTCATGGATCCCTGCGTGGGAGACCCAGGGGACCAGTCTGCTAGAGATGAAGAAGTAGTCGATTCTGCTATAGGCATCGTGGGGGTGGGAGTAGAAGGTATAGTTCTTTTCAGTGGGGTGCAGTTCCCTCCATATATCAGTGAGCTGATTTTTTTTGATGCCTGTCTTTAAGGCATCCAATACATTCTTCCGGCAATTTCTGGAAATGCCAGTCCTGTCCAATTTCGGGTTTAATGTTAGATTAAAGTCTCCCGCTAGTATAATATGGCCTTTGGCCACTTGATTTAGTTTCTGAAAAAATTCCCGAAAGAAGTCATGGCCTTGCTCACAGGGAGCATATATCGAGGCTAATGTTATCAGTTGTTCTTGAACAGTTCCAACAATGATCAGAAATCTGCCGTCGCTATCCCTTCTGAGTGTTTCTAGAGTGAAAGGGACTCGGTTATGAAAGAGAATAACCCCTCTTTTTTTTCCGGCCGCAGACGCTAAATAAAATTGCGAGAATTGTTTATCTAAATATTTGGGTAAGCTGCTGCGGCTGAAACGGGTTTCCTGGACTAGGAGAATATCGACCTGTTTCCTTTTATAATCTGCGAATGCGGCTTTCCTTGTCGTCGGGTTGTTAAACCCTTTCACATTGTTAGATATAATATTTAAGGCCATTTACATGGTTCTATATGTGGGCAGCTTCCTAGTCTGATATAGTGTTTGTATAGTCTATACCACGGCTGTAGGGCGGCGATTGTGTAGAGTCCTATATTTACCAGCGTAGCGGACCAATGTAGTCCCCTTATGGGGGGGACCTGTGTCCCAGGGTGGGAAGTAGGCAGGGAGAGGGGAGGATGGGAAGGGAACAAAAAGTGCAAAAAAGGAAAAGGCATAGAGCCATGTCTGGTCAGATCCAGAGTCGGCTCTCCTGCCCCATGTACCGGGCAGCCACCTGGCACCTGTATAGGGGGTGACCAAGTATTCTTAGGGCTGTCCTCTGTAGGGCTGAGTAGTTCCCATGGACTACTTCCATGAGACACCTCCTGAGGCGCTGGCGAACAACCAGAGTTAGTTCGCACCGGCAATGTTCCACTTAAGTGGAGTGAGATGAACTGTGGCACAGTATAACTTTATTATAACTTAACAAACTTGGTTAACTGTATAACTTAACTTAACTTTGGCTCCGTGGACGTGTCCTGGTGCCCGAAGATCCCCGTCGCCCAAAGGGACGCCGCCCCAACCATTGGTGCTTCCCGTCTTTTCCTCCCGGAAAGGTTTAAGTCCCATCCCTCTGCGGCCCCCAACGGTGGGTACAGGGTGGTACAGGGGTCCACTTCCCGGACAGGCAGATGCCTAGATGTGCAGAATCTCGTTATGGGCATCTCCGAGCACCCCGACACGCCGCCAGCCGTCTGTCATGATGACAAAGTAACAGAACATAATTAATTAACACACCTAAACTTGAGCAGTATGACTGAGCTTAACATGATCCAGACCAATATTGTAAAGTAGTACCCCAATCCCCCCCTGTTATCCCTTTCATCTACTAGACCTACTAACTACCCCCTTCACTGCTCGCCTTGTGCCATCTGGGGCCTATTACTCGTCCCCTGAAATCTCACCGGGGTGTGATGTGACCAGGGCCACTGAACTAAAAGTCTGACTATTCTAGGCCATGATTTTATTTGTGTGGTGATCCCTCCGTTGTCGGAGTCTGCGCTTAGTATATGGGAACCCTGTTAGTAAATTATATCCCCGTGTGTCCCTCCCTTTCTATTATCGAGGTCTGCATGCATTGTGCCTATATTCTTCCGCGCTCCCCTCTTCCCTATTTAGGACGTGTGAGTAACATCTATCTGAGTTTGCTCCTCTCTCCCCCCCCCCCGAGTTCTGTAAGCGGGTCGCCTCTTCCATAGACCTCACCGCGGGCACCTCTACCCTGTCAGTGTAGTGCTACCCCGGTGTCCGTAGCTCCGGAAGTGCTCTGTCTCCCGGAAGTGCTCTGTATCCCAGAAGTCTTGTGACCAAAAGGGAGGGCTCCATCGATGCAGCTCCTCTGACGCGTTGCTGAGCTGTCTTCGTGACTGTGGCGCCTCCTCCTCTCCGATCGTGCCTTCAGCTCAGGTTCCCGCCACTGACATCTGTGACGATCGATGGAGATGGCTGCTGTCTTCTATAGCCTGCAGTTCCCGAAGGTGACTACCAGGGGTGGTTGATGCATTGTCCTCTATGGCCGGCCATTTTAACTTGGAGTGGGGAATGGGGTAATGTCTCCTTTAACTGCTCAATTGGTCTTGCTTAATGATGGCAAACTCGGAACTTCACGTGGTTTCAGCTGCTCCGGCTCCCACTCTGCTCCAGGACGTCTCCAATGCAGGATCTGCCTCTGATTCAAGGTGAGGAGGTTGAGAGGGACCGGGGCTAGGTTTTTTTTGCAGGAGACCCAGGTTTTTAAGGAAAGCGTTGCCATCTTCAGCTCTCCGTAGTGTATTCGCCACCCCATTCTTTATTACCAGGAGGCCGAACGGGAACAGCCATCGATACCGTATACCCTTGTCTTGGAGTATTTTGGTAATCGGCCCCAGATTTCTTCTTCTAGAGAGGGTAACCGGGGAAAAATCTTGGTAGATCTGGAGTTTGATTCCTTCAAACTCCATGGCTCTCATCTCCCTGGCTATCCGGAAGACAGAATCTTTCATTTTATAAAAATGAAAGCATACAATAATATCGCGTGTGGGGTCTCCCGCTTGTGGCTTAGATCTCAAAGCTCTATGGCACCTGTCAAGGTGCAAGTCCTGTGCCATTTTATCAGGTAGCAGGTGTTCTAGCCACTTCTGTACAAAGTCCTCCGGATCGTTAACGGCTTCAGGGACCCCCCTGATGCACACATTGTTTCGCCGATCGTGATTCTCTGCATCCTCCTGCTTGTCTGAGATATCTTTGATCTTTTCCTCCAGCTGGGCAACTACTTTGTTGGTCTGTTGAAGCGCCCTCGTGTTGTCGTCCATTTTGTGTTCTAAGGCTCCGGTCCATTCTCCCAAGCCGTCCAGGTCCCTCCTCAGATCCCACAGCTCTCTGCGGAAGAAATGTTTCATTTCCCCGCAGAATTCGCGAAGGTCTTTCCTGGTAACCAACTCTTGATCCCTCCGCTCTCGGTACCGGCCTCTCGCTGTCAGAGTCTGATTGCATGGTTAGCGTGGCTAATTCGGCGCCACTCGCTGCTGCTGAGGGGTTTTGTTAAAATAAGTTGTGACCGAGGGGTATTTCTGCTTAGATTTAGCCTTGGTCGGCATCTCTGGGTGTTCCGGTCGATATATCTGGCTGTAGGCTGATTATGGGGTCGCTTAAAGTGCCACTTTTTTTTTTTTTCAACTTTATGTTTTATTCAGTTTCCACACATACAGCAGGTATAGAAAACAGTGTATAACATGGGTCAACTTATTCGCTGTATGTACTGCCACTTCAATTCCCAACTACACACACTACACAAAGACTCAAGGGGGGGGGGGGAAGACACACTAGGGGAGGAAAAAAAAGGGGGTGGGGTGTGGAAGGGGAGGGCCCCCTCTGCCACTGCTCCTGGATCTGCCATGTGCCACTGCTTTTCCAGACCTCCCGGACTCCTTGTGCGCCCTTGCGAACCGCTTGAATCGGGGCCACAGCCGTCCCTATCAGTCATGCCCGTCCCTGTGTTGCAAGCACTGCCATTCATCGAAGGAGAACTCACCTTCCACTATCACAGCCAAATGGTGGCATTGCTCACCCCCGTGATGTCTGTTTGTGCCAGCCACGGAAACCACACTTTTTGAAAATTTGAGCCAGTGTCATTGACCAAACTTGTCAATTTCTCCATCTGGCAGATGAACCAAATTCTGTTCCGAATCTTATCTATCGATGGGGTCGTGTTTTGTTTCCACAATGCCGCGGTCTCGCACCTCATTGCTGTCGCAAAGTGGGCAACTAGTTTATTTCCTGCTCTCGACAGGCCCTCCAGTGGTTTATTTAGTAGAAATAACCAGGGGTCCAGAGGAATTTCCAGGCCCAAAATCCTCTTTAGCCAATCCTGTATTTGCTCCCAGATCGGGCGCAATCGAGGGCAAGACCACAGCATGTGCAACAAGTCCCCAGGCTCTCCACATTGTCTAGGGCACAAGGGGGAGTAACCTGGTACAAATTTAGATAGCCTAACCGGGGTGAGGTACCACCTCATTAGAACTTTATATGAGTTCTCCTTCAATGTCGTGCAGATCGAGGTTCTTGCAACCGCTTCCAAGATTCCTAACCAGTCCTTGTCCTCTAATGTGTCTCCCAGATCCCTCTCCCATTGTGTCATGTAGTCAAGTCTCTGTCTGCTGCCCTCTCCAGGATCGATCACTTCCTTATACAATCTAGAGATAAGTCCCAGTGGTGCGTGCCCACGTGCACAGAGCATTTCAAAATTAGTCACGCTAGGACGGTTAATGTGTTTGGTATAAAATGCCCGGATCTGGAGGTATCTGAAGAATTCTGTGTTAGGAATGCCCTTATCTGACTGAATCTGTGTGAATATCTGAATAGTGATTCTGCCCTCCAGATCCTTCAACCTCCCGTACCCACTCTGTTTCCAGAGTAAAAAGTGTCCCTCGTCCATCCCTGGAGCAAAATCCGGGTTTCCAAATAGTGGGGTCATCAGTGAGTTCCTTGTGGTCAGAGCGCATTTAAATTTGGTGACTTCCCAGACTGCAAATGAGTTGATCATTGAGGACAGCGGTCTCGAGACTTGCTTTAATCTAAGTTTTGGGTACCAAGTCAGGTTCTGAATTTCTAATGGGGCACATTTATCTCTCTCAAGCTCCACCCATCTACGTAGTTTCGGGTCCGTGTGCCAGTGAATAATTTGGGTCAGTTGTGCCGCTCTATAATATGAGAACAAGCAAGGTACAGTACCGCTAATCCGCCTGCGGTTTTGGGCCTCACTAATGTTTTTACTGGTATCCTAGCTTTTTGGTTTTTCCAAATAAACTTAAAGATCTGGGCCTGCATGTCCTATAAGTCTGCCCTCTCTAAAGGTATGGGGAGTGTCTGAAAAAGATATAATAGTCTGGGGAGAAGGTTCATCTTTACGCTATAAATTCTTGAAATCCAGGAGATACCATACGTCGCCCACTCCTTCAGCTCCTTTCTCAAAGATTGCAAGAGTTTAGGGTAGTTTGCCTTATATAACAACTTAACCTCCTTTGTGAGATTAACTCCTAGGTATTTAATCGTTTTGGGTTGCCAATTCAAATTGAAGTTAATCTCTATTTGTTTTTCTGTGTCTTTTGGGAGATTTAGGTTTAGAGCTTCCGATTTCGCTTGGTTTATTTTAAACCCTGAGATTGCATTAAACTTTTCCAGGAGGTCAAAAAGGTTGGGTAGAGAGACCAGGGGCTTAGACAGTGTCAGTATAACATCATCCGCATATAATGCGGTTTTATACTCCTGAGAGCGAATTGGAATCCCTGTGATATCTTTATTTCTCCGGATGTATGTGAGCTGCAAGTGGTTCCATGCATAGGGCGAACAAAAAGGGCGAGAATGGGCAGCCCTGTCTCGTACCACTTTTAATTTCCAGTGCACCTGACGGGAACCCCTGGTGGATTACACGCGCTGTCGGATTTGTGTACAGCGCTTTGATTGCCCAAGATACCGTGTCCCCCATCCCAAACGCTGCAAGCGTGGCATCCAGGTAGGGCCAATCAATTCTATCAAAGGCTTTTTCAGCATCGAGGCTTAATATAATGCCCGGGATCTTGTTGGCATTAATATAGTCAATGGTGTCTACTATTCTTCTAGTGTTATTGGCCGCTTGCCTGCCTGTGATAAAACCAACTTGATCCGGGTGAATCAGCCTAGGAAGAATTGAACTCAATCTATTGGCCATTAATTTGGAATAAATTTTGATATCTGAGTTAATAATGAGATCGGCCTGTAGCTTGGACAATTGGTGGGATCTTTGCCCTGTTTATGAATCACCGAGATGGACGCCTGCAGCATCATGTCTGAAAAGGACCCTCCTGCTAGGATATGGTTAAACATCCTTAATAAATGCGGGGACAGAATCCCTATATATTTTTATAATATAGATTCGAAAAACCGTCTGGGCCCGGAGCTTTTGCAGGTTTAAGGTTTGTAACTACTTCTAGCAGTTCTTCCGCTGTGAACTCCTTTCCTAGAAACTCTCGCTCCAACCTTATTATTTTCGGCAAACACGAGTCCGCTAAGAATTTTTCTAAAGCTTTACTCGTTTTATCGTTATGCCTCACCTTCTGCCCGTCGTATAATCTTTCATAATATGCTCTAAACTCCTCAACTATGTGTTTGGGATTAGAAGTCAAGTCTCCCGTTCTAGTTTTAATCGAGTGGATTGTGTAGTTTGACTGTTTATTGCGAATTTTCCTAGCTAGCATGGTATCTGGCTTGTTCGATTTTTCAAAAAATTTCCTCTTTGTCCAACTCAGTGTCTTTTCAGCCTGGGAAGTAAGGAGGAGGTTAAGTGCTATCCTTACATCCTTCAATTCCTTTAATGTCTCCTCTCTACCGGTTCGGGTATGCAGTATAGAGAGTTCGTGGAGCTTCTCTCGCAACTGATTGGTTTTAGCGTCCCTTGCTTTCTTCCTGCCTGCTGCTATGTTGATCAGAGCCCCCCACATTGTGGCCTTTTGAGTCTCCCATAGAGTGACATGGGACTCCACACTGCCTGTGTTTGCCTTGAAAAATTGTGCAATCTCCTCCTTAATTTTTTGTGCTACCTCTGGGGTCTTAAGTAAGGATTCATTGAGTTTCCAACTTGCTCCCGGGCTGGCCAGCTTAATTTGAGAGCACCTCAGCTAAATTGGTGCATGATCTGACCATGAAATATCATGGATTCCTGTGTAGGAGATCTGAGGAACCAGTCTATTGGATACAAAAAAGTAATCGATCCTACTGTAGCTGTCGTGTGGGTGTGAGTAGAATGTGTAACCTCGTTCTCCAGGGTGTAGTTCTTTATCTTTATCTTCTTTATCAAGGTATTCTTTATCTCTGATAATACCCGTGGGTCTGTTCTTTGTTTGTGCCTTGACGTAAGGGTGTGTAATTTGAATTGGAGCGCTAGGATCTTGTTATTGCGCTCTCTCTTCCTTCGGGCTGCTATGCCAATTAGTATGCCCCTGATGGTTGCCTTATGGGCCTCCCAGAGAGTGAGATACGAACTCAACAAACCATGGTTGGTATTAAAAAATTGGTCAATCTCCTCACCTACTGAGTCGCATACAGTATGTCTGGGATTTTAAGCAGTGACTCATTAAGCTTCCACTTTGCGCCAGGCCTATCAGAACGAATTTGAGTGCACCTCAGCTCTATTGGCGCGTGGTCAGACAATGAAATGTCATGGATCCCTGCGTGGGAGACCCAGGGGACCAGTCTGCTAGAGATGAAGAAGTAGTCGATTCTGCTATAGGCATCGTGGGGGTGGGAGTAGAAGGTATAGTTCTTTTCAGTGGGGTGCAGTTCCCTCCATATATCAGTGAGCTGATTTTTTTTGATGCCTGTCTTTAAGGCATCCAATACATTCTTCCGGCAATTTCTGGAAATGCCAGTCCTGTCCAATTTCGGGTTTAATGTTAGATTAAAGTCTCCCGCTAGTATAATATGGCCTTTGGCCACTTGATTTAGTTTCTGAAAAAATTCCCGAAAGAAGTCATGGCCTTGCTCACAGGGAGCATATATCGAGGCTAATGTTATCAGTTGTTCTTGAACAGTTCCAACAATGATCAGAAATCTGCCGTCGCTATCCCTTCTGAGTGTTTCTAGAGTGAAAGGGACTCGGTTATGAAAGAGAATAACCCCTCTTTTTTTTCCGGCCGCAGACGCTAAATAAAATTGCGAGAATTGTTTATCTAAATATTTGGGTAAGCTGCTGCGGCTGAAACGGGTTTCCTGGACTAGGAGAATATCGACCTGTTTCCTTTTATAATCTGCGAATGCGGCTTTCCTTGTCGTCGGGTTGTTAAACCCTTTCACATTGTTAGATATAATATTTAAGGCCATTTACATGGTTCTATATGTGGGCAGCTTCCTAGTCTGATATAGTGTTTGTATAGTCTATACCACGGCTGTAGGGCGGCGATTGTGTAGAGTCCTATATTTACCAGCGTAGCGGACCAATGTAGTCCCCTTATGGGGGGGACCTGTGTCCCAGGGTGGGAAGTAGGCAGGGAGAGGGGAGGATGGGAAGGGAACAAAAAGTGCAAAAAAGGAAAAGGCATAGAGCCATGTCTGGTCAGATCCAGAGTCGGCTCTCCTGCCCCATGTACCGGGCAGCCACCTGGCACCTGTATAGGGGGTGACCAAGTATTCTTAGGGCTGTCCTCTGTAGGGCTGAGTAGTTCCCATGGACTACTTCCATGAGACACCTCCTGAGGCGCTGGCGAACAACCAGAGTTAGTTCGCACCGGCAATGTTCCACTTAAGTGGAGTGAGATGAACTGTGGCACAGTATAACTTTATTATAACTTAACAAACTTGGTTAACTGTATAACTTAACTTAACTTTGGCTCCGTGGACGTGTCCTGGTGCCCGAAGATCCCCGTCGCCCAAAGGGACGCCGCCCCAACCATTGGTGCTTCCCGTCTTTTCCTCCCGGAAAGGTTTAAGTCCCATCCCTCTGCGGCCCCCAACGGTGGGTACAGGGTGGTACAGGGGTCCACTTCCCGGACAGGCAGATGCCTAGATGTGCAGAATCTCGTTATGGGCATCTCCGAGCACCCCGACACGCCGCCAGCCGTCTGTCATGATGACAAAGTAACAGAACATAATTAATTAACACACCTAAACTTGAGCAGTATGACTGAGCTTAACATGATCCAGACCAATATTGTAAAGTAGTACCCCAATCCCCCCCTGTTATCCCTTTCATCTACTAGACCTACTAACTACCCCCTTCACTGCTCGCCTTGTGCCATCTGGGGCCTATTACTCGTCCCCTGAAATCTCACCGGGGTGTGATGTGACCAGGGCCACTGAACTAAAAGTCTGACTATTCTAGGCCATGATTTTATTTGTGTGGTGATCCCTCCGTTGTCGGAGTCTGCGCTTAGTATATGGGAACCCTGTTAGTAAATTATATCCCCGTGTGTCCCTCCCTTTCTATTATCGAGGTCTGCATGCATTGTGCCTATATTCTTCCGCGCTCCCCTCTTCCCTATTTAGGACGTGTGAGTAACATCTATCTGAGTTTGCTCCTCTCTCCCCCCCCCCCGAGTTCTGTAAGCGGGTCGCCTCTTCCATAGACCTCACCGCGGGCACCTCTACCCTGTCAGTGTAGTGCTACCCCGGTGTCCGTAGCTCCGGAAGTGCTCTGTCTCCCGGAAGTGCTCTGTATCCCAGAAGTCTTGTGACCAAAAGGGAGGGCTCCATCGATGCAGCTCCTCTGACGCGTTGCTGAGCTGTCTTCGTGACTGTGGCGCCTCCTCCTCTCCGATCGTGCCTTCAGCTCAGGTTCCCGCCACTGACATCTGTGACGATCGATGGAGATGGCTGCTGTCTTCTATAGCCTGCAGTTCCCGAAGGTGACTACCAGGGGTGGTTGATGCATTGTCCTCTATGGCCGGCCATTTTAACTTGGAGTGGGGAATGGGGTAATGTCTCCTTTAACTGCTCAATTGGTCTTGCTTAATGATGGCAAACTCGGAACTTCACGTGGTTTCAGCTGCTCCGGCTCCCACTCTGCTCCAGGACGTCTCCAATGCAGGATCTGCCTCTGATTCAAGGTGAGGAGGTTGAGAGGGACCGGGGCTAGGTTTTTTTTGCAGGAGACCCAGGTTTTTAAGGAAAGCGTTGCCATCTTCAGCTCTCCGTAGTGTATTCGCCACCCCATTCTTTATTACCAGGAGGCCGAACGGGAACAGCCATCGATACCGTATACCCTTGTCTTGGAGTATTTTGGTAATCGGCCCCAGATTTCTTCTTCTAGAGAGGGTAACCGGGGAAAAATCTTGGTAGATCTGGAGTTTGATTCCTTCAAACTCCATGGCTCTCATCTCCCTGGCTATCCGGAAGACAGAATCTTTCATTTTATAAAAATGAAAGCATACAATAATATCGCGTGTGGGGTCTCCCGCTTGTGGCTTAGATCTCAAAGCTCTATGGCACCTGTCAAGGTGCAAGTCCTGTGCCATTTTATCAGGTAGCAGGTGTTCTAGCCACTTCTGTACAAAGTCCTCCGGATCGTTAACGGCTTCAGGGACCCCCCTGATGCACACATTGTTTCGCCGATCGTGATTCTCTGCATCCTCCTGCTTGTCTGAGATATCTTTGATCTTTTCCTCCAGCTGGGCAACTACTTTGTTGGTCTGTTGAAGCGCCCTCGTGTTGTCGTCCATTTTGTGTTCTAAGGCTCCTGTCCATTCTCCCAAGCCGTCCAGGTCCCTCCTCAGATCCCACAGCTCTCTGCGGAAGAAATGTTTCATTTCCCCGCAGAATTCGCGAAGGTCTTTCCTGGTAACCAACTCTTGATCCCTCCGCTCTCGGTACCGGCCTCTCGCTGTCAGAGTCTGATTGCATGGTTAGCGTGGCTAATTCGGCGCCACTCGCTGCTGCTGAGGGGTTTTGTTAAAATAAGTTGTGACCGAGGGGTATTTCTGCTTAGATTTAGCCTTGGTCGGCATCTCTGGGTGTTCCGGTCGATATATCTGGCTGTAGGCTGATTATGGGGTCGCTTAAAGTGCCACTTTTTTTTTTTTTCAACTTTATGTTTTATTCAGTTTCCACACATACAGCAGGTATAGAAAACAGTGTATAACATGGGTCAACTTATTCGCTGTATGTACTGCCACTTCAATTCCCAACTACACACACTACACAAAGACTCAAGGGGGGGGGGGGAAGACACACTAGGGGAGGAAAAAAAAGGGGGTGGGGTGTGGAAGGGGAGGGCCCCCTCTGCCACTGCTCCTGGATCTGCCATGTGCCACTGCTTTTCCAGACCTCCCGGACTCCTTGTGCGCCCTTGCGAACCGCTTGAATCGGGGCCACAGCCGTCCCTATCAGTCATGCCCGTCCCTGTGTTGCAAGCACTGCCATTCATCGAAGGAGAACTCACCTTCCACTATCACAGCCAAATGGTGGCATTGCTCACCCCCGTGATGTCTGTTTGTGCCAGCCACGGAAACCACACTTTTTGAAAATTTGAGCCAGTGTCATTGACCAAACTTGTCAATTTCTCCATCTGGCAGATGAACCAAATTCTGTTCCGAATCTTATCTATCGATGGGGTCGTGTTTTGTTTCCACAATGCCGCGGTCTCGCACCTCATTGCTGTCGCAAAGTGGGCAACTAGTTTATTTCCTGCTCTCGACAGGCCCTCCAGTGGTTTATTTAGTAGAAATAACCAGGGGTCCAGAGGAATTTCCAGGCCCAAAATCCTCTTTAGCCAATCCTGTATTTGCTCCCAGATCGGGCGCAATCGAGGGCAAGACCACAGCATGTGCAACAAGTCCCCAGGCTCTCCACATTGTCTAGGGCACAAGGGGGAGTAACCTGGTACAAATTTAGATAGCCTAACCGGGGTGAGGTACCACCTCATTAGAACTTTATATGAGTTCTCCTTCAATGTCGTGCAGATCGAGGTTCTTGCAACCGCTTCCAAGATTCCTAACCAGTCCTTGTCCTCTAATGTGTCTCCCAGATCCCTCTCCCATTGTGTCATGTAGTCAAGTCTCTGTCTGCTGCCCTCTCCAGGATCGATCACTTCCTTATACAATCTAGAGATAAGTCCCAGTGGTGCGTGCCCACGTGCACAGAGCATTTCAAAATTAGTCACGCTAGGACGGTTAATGTGTTTGGTATAAAATGCCCGGATCTGGAGGTATCTGAAGAATTCTGTGTTAGGAATGCCCTTATCTGACTGAATCTGTGTGAATATCTGAATAGTGATTCTGCCCTCCAGATCCTTCAACCTCCCGTACCCACTCTGTTTCCAGAGTAAAAAGTGTCCCTCGTCCATCCCTGGAGCAAAATCCGGGTTTCCAAATAGTGGGGTCATCAGTGAGTTCCTTGTGGTCAGAGCGCATTTAAATTTGGTGACTTCCCAGACTGCAAATGAGTTGATCATTGAGGACAGCGGTCTCGAGACTTGCTTTAATCTAAGTTTTGGGTACCAAGTCAGGTTCTGAATTTCTAATGGGGCACATTTATCTCTCTCAAGCTCCACCCATCTACGTAGTTTCGGGTCCGTGTGCCAGTGAATAATTTGGGTCAGTTGTGCCGCTCTATAATATGAGAACAAGCAAGGTACAGTACCGCTAATCCGCCTGCGGTTTTGGGCCTCACTAATGTTTTTACTGGTATCCTAGCTTTTTGGTTTTTCCAAATAAACTTAAAGATCTGGGCCTGCATGTCCTATAAGTCTGCCCTCTCTAAAGGTATGGGGAGTGTCTGAAAAAGATATAATAGTCTGGGGAGAAGGTTCATCTTTACGCTATAAATTCTTGAAATCCAGGAGATACCATACGTCGCCCACTCCTTCAGCTCCTTTCTCAAAGATTGCAAGAGTTTAGGGTAGTTTGCCTTATATAACAACTTAACCTCCTTTGTGAGATTAACTCCTAGGTATTTAATCGTTTTGGGTTGCCAATTCAAATTGAAGTTAATCTCTATTTGTTTTTCTGTGTCTTTTGGGAGATTTAGGTTTAGAGCTTCCGATTTCGCTTGGTTTATTTTAAACCCTGAGATTGCATTAAACTTTTCCAGGAGGTCAAAAAGGTTGGGTAGAGAGACCAGGGGCTTAGACAGTGTCAGTATAACATCATCCGCATATAATGCGGTTTTATACTCCTGAGAGCGAATTGGAATCCCTGTGATATCTTTATTTCTCCGGATGTATGTGAGCTGCAAGTGGTTCCATGCATAGGGCGAACAAAAAGGGCGAGAATGGGCAGCCCTGTCTCGTACCACTTTTAATTTCCAGTGCACCTGACGGGAACCCCTGGTGGATTACACGCGCTGTCGGATTTGTGTACAGCGCTTTGATTGCCCAAGATACCGTGTCCCCCATCCCAAACGCTGCAAGCGTGGCATCCAGGTAGGGCCAATCAATTCTATCAAAGGCTTTTTCAGCATCGAGGCTTAATATAATGCCCGGGATCTTGTTGGCATTAATATAGTCAATGGTGTCTACTATTCTTCTAGTGTTATCGGCCGCTTGCCTGCCTGTGATAAAACCAACTTGATCCGGGTGAATCAGCCTAGGAAGAATTGAACTCAATCTATTGGCCATTAATTTGGAATAAATTTTGATATCTGAGTTAATAATGAGATCGGCCTGTAGCTTGGACAATTGGTGGGATCTTTGCCCTGTTTATGAATCACCGAGATGGACGCCTGCAGCATCATGTCTGAAAAGGACCCTCCTGCTAGGATATGGTTAAACATCCTTAATAAATGCGGGGACAGAATCCCTATATATTTTTATAATATAGATTCGAAAAACCGTCTGGGCCCGGAGCTTTTGCAGGTTTAAGGTTTGTAACTACTTCTAGCAGTTCTTCCGCTGTGAACTCCTTTCCTAGAAACTCTCGCTCCAACCTTATTATTTTCGGCAAACACGAGTCCGCTAAGAATTTTTCTAAAGCTTTACTCGTTTTATCGTTATGCCTCACCTTCTGCCCGTCGTATAATCTTTCATAATATGCTCTAAACTCCTCAACTATGTGTTTGGGATTAGAAGTCAAGTCTCCCGTTCTAGTTTTAATCGAGTGGATTGTGTAGTTTGACTGTTTATTGCGAATTTTCCTAGCTAGCATGGTATCTGGCTTGTTCGATTTTTCAAAAAATTTCCTCTTTGTCCAACTCAGTGTCTTTTCAGCCTGGGAAGTAAGGAGGAGGTTAAGTGCTATCCTTACATCCTTCAATTCCTTTAATGTCTCCTCTCTACCGGTTCGGGTATGCAGTATAGAGAGTTCGTGGAGCTTCTCTCGCAACTGATTGGTTTTAGCGTCCCTTGCTTTCTTCCTGCCTGCTGCTATGTTGATCAGAGCCCCCCACATTGTGGCCTTTTGAGTCTCCCATAGAGTGACATGGGACTCCACACTGCCTGTGTTTGCCTTGAAAAATTGTGCAATCTCCTCCTTAATTTTTTGTGCTACCTCTGGGGTCTTAAGTAAGGATTCATTGAGTTTCCAACTTGCTCCCGGGCTGGCCAGCTTCATTTGAGAGCACCTCAGCTAAATTGGTGCATGATCTGACCATGAAATATCATGGATTCCTGTGTAGGAGATCTGAGGAACCAGTCTATTGGATACAAAAAAGTAATCGATCCTACTGTAGCTGTCGTGTGGGTGTGAGTAGAATGTGTAACCTCGTTCTCCAGGGTGTAGTTCCCTCCATATATCCACCAATAAATTCTCTCTAAATCCCTGACGAAGTGCTGTCACCCCCGAAAACCTGACTCTATGTCCCTGCTGTGTTCTATCCAGGTTCGGGTCCAACCTTTTATTGAAGTCCCCCGCCAGCACTATGTTTCCGTCTGCCACTCTATTCAACAGTTCGAAAAATGACCGGAAGAATTGCGGATCATTCTCACAAGGGGCGTAGACTGATGCCAGGGTCAACTTGCAGCTATGGACCTGCCCTGTCACGATAAGAAATCTTCCCTCCCTATCTCTTTTGATTTTATCTACTTGGAAAGGGAAACTGTTGTGGAACATTATTGCCACCCCCTTTTTTTTCCTGCGCAGACGTGAGGTAAAACTGGCGGAAGTGGCTATCCATGAACCTAGGGTTATTTCTGACGCTAAAATTAGTTTCCTGTAGAAACAACACATCTATTTTCTTTCTCTTATATTCTGCAAAGGCTGTCCTCCTTTTCTGTGGACTATTGAAGCCCTTAACGTTCTGTGACACCCAATTTACTGCCATGGAATGGTGTGTGTATGTTCGCTTACCATACGGTGACACCCAATTTACTGCCATGGTATGGTGTGTGTACAGTATGTTCGCTTACCATACGGCGACACCCAATTTACTGCCATGGTATGGTGTGTGTATGTTCGCTTACCATACGGTGACACCCAATTTACTGCCATGGAATGGTGTGTGTATGTTCGCTTACCATACGGTGACACCCAATTTACTGCCATGGTATGGTGTGTGTATGTTCGCTTACCATACGGTGACACCCAATTTACTGCCATGGTATGGTGTGTGTATGTTCGCTTACCATACGGTGACACCCAATTTACTGCCATGGTATGGTGTGTGTATGTTCGCTTACCATACGGTGACACCCAATTTACTGCCATGGTACGGTGTGTGTATGTTCGCTTACCATACGGTGACACCCAATTTACTGCCATGGAATGGTGTGTGTATGTTCGCTTACCATGCGCTGTTTTCTTTTCAGGAGTATACACAAGGTCTGCAGCCGGCACATCTCCACTCCGTCTTCCTCAAACCAATCCAAGGGGCGACATGTATGGGGAGGCGGGGCAGAAGGGAAGGGAACACTCACAGAGACATACTGGGGAGACACGACAACAGAAAGCACAACCAATAATTCAAACCACAACTGTATGGAGCTCTCTTCAATCCGTCCGGATCCAAGCTCCTGCGCCCGGGGACACCATGCCCTTTCCCGAGACCCTTTTCTCAAGGACCAGAGGACCACGTTCCCCAGGACTTCCCCCACTGACCCCGATGATCCAGGTCCCGTGGATCCATGGCACATGCCTACTGCCAGAGTGGGTGGGCTCCCGCCCGCCTCCCGGCACTCCCACCCATTATCTAAAACTAAAATCACCATTTTTAACCCTATAGTGATATAATAACACCCAACTATATCCATTACCCCAACCGTGTATCCATCCATCTTATTCTCTCCTATAACCTATTCCAACTACCTTTTTAGCCCCCTATGCACCAAGTATGCCCCACCTTCATACCCTATGAATTCTCCTCAAACCTGCTGCTCCAGATGTTTGCGGCCCCCTCTCCCTCAGCTGATCTGCTTGTCCCTTCCTCTCCCCCCTTGCAGTCTCTCCCCCCCTTGCAGTCTCTCCCCCCCTTGCAGTCTCTCCCCCCCTTGCAGTCCCCCCCCCCCCCTTACAGTCTCTCCCCCCCCTTGCAGTCTCTCCCCCCCCTTGCAGTCTCTCCCCCCCCTTTGCAGTCTCCCCCCCGCTTGTATTCTCTCCCCCCTCCTCATTCTGTTGCAACCCACCTACATTTGGCCTGCTCTCCCCTCCCTGCTTGTCATGTCGCAGCCTCTTCTCTCTCCCCCTCGGGCGCCTCCCCTGCAGAGCTCTCGGCAGCGGAGTTCGCGTACCTCTGCCTCGAGCCTGCTCTGCCCCCACTCCGACTGCCCTCCCCCTCTTCATTGAATTGCCAGGTCCACTTCCGCATACGTCACCGGTATGCGCCGTCCGCCGACTGTGACATCACTTCCGCCCACCAGTCCCGGGCCGTGACATCACTTCCGCCCATCGCCGACCTGGAAAAGACTAGCTGCCTCTCTCCTCCTCTCAGCGCTTGACTCCTCCTCCACTCCCTCCTCCTCCGACAGAGCCCACCCACACATTGTTCGCGCCCTTTTGCTCACCGCCATGTTTGCCCGCGAAGTCTTCCCGCGTCTGCACCCGCCGGCATCAGAGTATCCCTTGGGACGCCATCTTCCCTCAAGATTAACAGCAACTTGGCGGGGCACCATTTCTCCATTTTTGGACGTGCAGGACCTGCTGCAGCGCTCACAGGTAGTTAGATTACTTTATTTCACACCTTAAAACCGAGGAAACTTGATAACTTTATAACTTTCTTATTTATGTGTATAACGCAATAACCATGGCACAGTTCTTAAAACTTTCTCTCCAAAGGACTTTCCCGCAGGTGTGGCGAGGGCACAAGGAGTCCCTTAAAGAGGTAACAGCCTGTGGCAGACGCGAGGCCCGTCTGGTCTCATGATTTGTTTTTGTCTTTTCTCTGCCATGCTGCTGACCCTTTTCCACACTGATTCCAGTGCTGGGCGCTGCTCAGGCTCCATAGGTAGTTTTTCCTGCACGCCAAGTTTCAGCAAGAACTCTGCTCCCTCTTCCAATTGCCTCAGGGTATGAGCTCTTCCCTCTTTAATCACCAGTAACCCAAATGGGAAGACCCACCGGTATCGTATTCCTTTATCTCTCAGGATTTTAGTCAGGGGATGGAGGGACCGACGCTTGTTCAGTGTGGTGGGGGAGATGTCTTGAAACACAGTCAGGTGTATGCCCTCAAATTGTATGTTTGAGGAAGCCCGCGTGATTCTTCACAGCTCGTCCTTAATTTTAAAATAGTGTATCCTCAGGATGACGTCCCTTGGGGGGTTGCTGGGAAGGGGTTTGGACCTAAGGGCGCGATGACATCGGTCCAGATGGAGCTCCGCAGGGGATTTATCTGGCAGCAAGGACTCCATCCACCTGCCTACAAACTCCACAACATCCAGGATCTCTTCAGGTATGCCTCTTAATCTTATGTTATTCCACCGGTCTCTATTTTCCCCGTCTCCTTGTTTATCCTCCAGTTCTGTCAATCGTTGCTTTATTTGTGAGATCTCATGTCCTGTGTGTTTATGGCACTCCCCTGATATGTCCATTCTTTGCTCCAGCTCATTTGTGCGCTCTCCTATGCCCTGAATGTCCTTTCGCAACCCCTCCATCTCATTCCGAAAAAACTCCTTAATATCCATTAAGAATTTTGACATGTCCTTTCTTAGAACTGGCTGCATTTCAGCCTCCTCTTTACGCTCCCCTCTGTCCTGCGTGGACTCTGTGTCAGAGCTCCCAGCCGGTGACATTGCTGGTTCCTCTTCATGCTCCCCTCTGTCCTGCGTGGTGTCTGTGCCAGAGCTCCCAGCCGGTGACATTGCTGGTTCCTCTTCATGCTCCCCTCTGTCCTGCATGGAGTCTGTGTCAGAGCTCCCAGCCGGTGACATTGCTGGTTCCTCTTCACGCTCCCCTCTGTCCTGCGTGGAGTCTGTGTCAGAGCTCCCAGCCGGTGACATTGCTGGTTCCTCTTCACGCTCCCCTCTGTCCTGCGTGGTGTCTGTGTCAGAGCTCCCAGCCGGTGACATTGCTGGTTCCTCTTCACGCTCCCCTCTGTCCTGCGTGGTGTCTGTGTCAGAGCTCCCAGCCGGTGACATTGCTGGTTCCTCTTCATGCTCCCCTCTGTCCTGCGTGGTGTCTGTGTCAGAGCTCCCAGCCGGTGACATTGCTGGTTCCTCTTCATGCTCCCCTCTGTCCTGCATGGAGTCTGTGTCAGAGCTCCCAGCCGGTGACATTGCTGGTTCCTCTTCACGCTCCCCTCTGTCCTGCGTGGTGTCTGTGTCAGAGCTCCCAGCCGGTGACATTGCTGGCTCCTCTTCACGCTCCCCTCTGTCCTGCGTGGAGTCTGTGTCAGAGCTCCCAGCCGGTGACATTGCTGGTTCCTCTTCACGCTCCCCTCTGTCCTGCGTGGAGTCTGTGTCAGAGCTCCCAGCCGGTGACATTGCTGGTTCCTCTTCACGCTCCCCTCTGTCCTGCGTGGTGTCTGTGTCAGAGCTCCCAGCCGGTGACATTGCTGGTTCCGCTTCACGCTCCCCTCTGTCCTGCGTGGTGTCTGTGTCAGAGCTCCCAGCCGGTGACATTGCTGGTTCCTCTTCACGCTCCCCTCTGTCCTGCATGGTGTCTGTGTCAGAGTTCCCAGCCGGTGACATTGCTGGTTCCTCTTCACGCTCCCCTCTGTCCTGCGTGGTGTCTGTGTCAGAGCTCCCAGCCGGTGACATTGCTGGTTCCTCTTCACGCTCCCCTCTGTCCTGCGTGGAGTCTGTGTCAGAGCTCCCAGCCGGTGACATTGCTGGTTCCTCTTCACGCTCCCCTCTGTCCTGCGTGGTGTCTGTGTCAGAGCTCCCAGCCGGTGACATTGCTGGTTCCTCTTCACGCTCCCCTCTGTCCTGCGTGGTGTCTGTGTCAGAGCTCCCAGCCGGTGACATTGCTGGTTCCTCTTCACGCTCCCCTCTGTCCTGCGTGGAATCTGTGTCTGAGCTCCCAGCCGGTGACATTGCTGGTTCCTCTTCACGCTCCCCTCTATCCTGCGTGGTGTCTGTGTCAGAGCTCCCAGCCGGTGACATTGCTGGTTCCTCTTCATGCTCCCCTCTGTCCTGCGTGGAGTCTGTGTCAGAGCTCCCAGCCGGTGACATTGCTGGCTCCTCTTCACGCTCCCCTCTGTCCTGCATGGTGTCTGTGTCAGAGCTCCCAGCCGGTGACATTGCTGGCTCCTCTTCACTCTCCCCTCTGTCCTGCGTGGTGTCTGTGTCAGAGCTCCCAGCCGGTGACATTGCTGGCTCCTCTCTGTTCCTTGGCTGCTCTGTGCTCCAGAAATAGGATCGCAGATCAATAGACTTTCTCTTTGTCTTTTGCGTGTTTGCATGCATTGTTGGCATCGCCGCTGCTTAGCCGATCAATTTGGTTTGTTTTTCGATATGTTTAGTTGGGTATTTTATTGATTTTTTTACGATTTTGCGCCGGGAGCTGGCAGAGCTGTCAAACTAAGCTGCCATCCCTGAGCCCGTCGCGCATGCTCCTTCCTTAAAGTGCCACTTTTAGTCGATATTTCAGCTGGTGCGAGGGGAACTAGTAAACTAAGCTTCCATGCACTCTGGCTTCGCGCATGCGCCTCTCATCCTTGCCCCTTTTGATGGTAATATCAAGAAAATTGATCTTCTCGTGATCCATTTGCATTGTTAATTTGAGATTGTGTGTTTACATTCAATCTACTTATGAACTCACGTAATGAGTTCTCTGTACCTCTCCACAGTAGCAAGATTTTGTCTATATAGCGGACCCACAATAGTATCTGGTCACCATATTGATCCAGGGCCTCGCCGAAGACCACAGTCTCCTCCCACCAGCCCAGATATAAATTGGTGTAGGTGGGAGCACATGTTGTCCCCATGGCGGTGTCCTGGATCTGATGGTAATTTTGTCCATTGAAAATGAAAAAATTGCTACTGAGAGTGAAAAAGAATAGTTTTAAAATGAACTCATTGTGTAGGGATGCCTGAATGTTCCTTGATCTTAAGAAATGGTGAATAGCTTGAAGTCCAATTTCATGCAGAATGCTAGTGTACACATTTTCTACATTTTCTACATCTAACCCTACTAGGTAGGTTTCCTCGTCGATGCATATTCCCTCTATTTTTGAGAGAATGTCTTTAGTGTCCCTAAAGTGTGAAGGGAGAGCACTTACAAAGGGACAAAGGAATTTGTCCAAATAGACATTAGCTTTTGAAAAAACACTCCCAATCCCTGAAACAATTTGTCTTCCAGGTGATGGAACAATTACCTTATGTATCTTTGGCATGTGATAGAACGTGGCTATTTTGGGAACTTTAATGAAAATAAATTCATATTCGATCTTAGTTATTACTGTGTTGATAAGACCCTCCATAATTAGACCAGCTAGTTGTTTTTTTGGAGTTATAGAGTTGTATCAGTTTCCAAGATTTTGTAACATTTTTTGTAACTGATGGGACGGGAACATTCTGAGAGATATGTCAGTATCTAGTACTACTATGTTTCCACCTTAATCAGATGGCTTTGTTATACTTTTATAATCCTTTTCAAGATCTTGTAGGGCTAACATTTCATCCTTGCTCAAATTCAGGTTAGGTATAGTTTGTTTACGTAAATTCATAATGTCCTTAGTCGCTAAAGATGTGAACATTTCCACATTTCTGCAGGTATCAAAAAAGGTCATAAACTTAGATTTGTTGTGTACATCGGTAAAGGGTCCTTCCCCTTCTACCTTATCACTCTCTCTTAGCAGATCGTCTAATAGCCATATATTCATACGATCAAGATGGTCAAAATATTCCATCGGGGTGTTCAAATTCTCACGTCTCTGTCGTCTGCTGTGAAATTTGTGTAGAAGGAGTTTACGTGAAAATAAATTTAAATCCTTAATACACTCAAAAGTGTCCAACATGTTAGTGGGACAGTATGACAGTCCTTTTCCTAAAACCTGAATATGAGATTTATTAAGATTTTTATTAGATAACTTGATCTCTTGCGAAACCTCTGTCTTCGGGGTCTCCATGTTCCCCTCTTGGGATTCTGGGGTTAATATCCCCATTTTTCTCTGTCTCTTAGAAATTCTAAGCGCGCCCCCTCTCCTCGTCCTCTTCATCATGTATCTAAATTTTGAGGGCTGTGATGTTCTAAAGAATCAGTTGAAGTCCGATAAGATCTATGATCCACCTTAGATCTATCTAAATGAGGAGGGAGGGTTTCTGACTCATTCTCACTAACTTCCCACTCTGTTTAGGAATCTTGAATGTTACTGTTTTCTATCTGGTGTTTACAAGGTGTCTTACATTTAAATATTTGCCCACTCTTAAAATCATTAGTGTCACAGTGATATTTCCGCTGCTTTCTTCCCTTAATCTCAGTGATCAATTTTTCTATGTTTAGTTTCAATTTCTTATCATACAGTAGTTGTCAAATTCAGAATCTTCTTTCCATGTAAGGACTGTGGGTCAGAAGTTTATCTATCTCTTTATTTGTGGTTTCCAGTTTAATAGTTTCAAATTTAATTAACAATTTCATCAAGTTTGACGAACAGAAAGGAGTACTTTTTTCGACTCTTTTTGAAAATTATCATCATCAATTTGATGTGATGGTTCTACCACTCTGCCTTATGTCGCTAAACCAAAGATTCACTCCAAGCAAAGACAATCTTGTATTAAATGTATACAAACATAATAAATATGATGACACTGATATACAGCAGGGACAGGAGGGGAGCAGTGTAATAACAGAGGAGGTATATACAGACTCTGATACACAGTATAACATGAGGGGAGATGTGTAATAGAGAGGAGGAGGTATATACAGACCCTTGTGTCATGTTACAGTGAGACTCACCAATGTACTTATCTCCTTCATCGGTCTGTCCTCCAATCACAATGTTTCCACAGCTCAGCAGGGCAGAGAGCCGTTGGAAGTGCCTCTCATTGATGATTCTGCCCAGGTCGGGGGATTGCTTGGGGTCCTCCCCATAGAATTGGTGCACAGTGCTCTGCAGTGCGGTCACAAGCCTCTCCCGGGTCTTCATGTTGCAGAGGACATAATCTGGAGCCAGACACGTTTGCCCCGCGTTAAAAAAGCGAGACCACGCAATGCGTCTGGCTGCGTTCTGGATGTCACAGTCCTCATGCACATAACATGGATTCTTTCCACCCAGTTCCAGTGTCACCGGAGTCAAGTGCTTTGCTGCTGCGGCCATAATTATTCTACCCACCTTTGGGTTCCCTTTAAATTGAAAAAGAAACAAGATAAGAATGTGATAGCGTCGAGATTCCATGTCCATGGGTTCATTTTATCTGCATTATCACTTGCCCTTGCAGAGTAACCCTATGGGACTCATATACAAATATTCACTCTGTAAAACTAGAGTAGCCAACTTCTGTAAAGGTGTTTACAGGGTTGAAATATCTTCATGACATGCACACTAATATTGATATTGTCTGATGCTTTGAATCAAGTTTAAGGCCTCAGAGAGAGAATAAACTTCCTTACCTTCCTGAACAAGGGAACCCCACAGGACATATATTGAGAAGGACACTGATGGTGAAGGGGTACCCAGGCCATGGAATAAAGGCATTCTGCTCGGCTGGGTTCCCCTGAGTCAGATAAAGTGACTGTAGAGTGTCAGTTCTGCAGCCCAGGGCTGGCCGTAGTCCTATTAATATGTAATAACCATAACCCTAATAACATGTCTAAAATACGCCCGCTAGGAATCAGGGGCTTCTATCACTGTTTAAAGGGTTAATTGGATAAGCGTGGCTGTGGTTATGTGGTCGGGCCTGGCATTGCCACACAGTATCACTGTGTAACCGCAGACAAGCAAGGGAAGCCTTAACTGCGAGCTAAATTGGTTAAGTGGTCTGCGGTCAGGAAAAGTTGCCGAGTTGCAACAATGTATAATGTCTCATCATTCAATTAAGGTCAATTGGGAAAGTGCGTCTGCGGTTATCGATGGGGTCCGGGCATTGCAACATTGCATCCCGGCCCCAAACCGCAGACCGGGGAAAAGTAAAACCACAAACCACATCACAGCCCACACATAATTAACTAGCTAACTTTTGATAGGAAGGTCCTAGCTTTCTAATTTTTGGTAAGCAGAGGGCTAGTGGGTAGTCATATAATCCAGTATAGTAATGAGACTGTAACATTTATTTAAAGGCATAAATGAGAAGTAGCTCTGAGTTTAGTATTTTAAAGTTATAGGAACCGGGACATTTACATTTCAGCCAGGCAGGACAGCGGATACATTAGGAATTCACTATTGTCATTTATGGTAAGACGTACCAGGGATGAGTCACGCATAATGTAAGTCCGGACTTCTGAGACTCCCTGTGGAGATAATTCCAGAGTGTCTTCAAAAGTCCGGGGCTTCAAAAGGTACCGACCTGCTGAAAGTGCTAAATGTCAGGAAATGTATATAAACAGTTTGCCTTGCAGATGTCTGGGCATCCTGGAGAAAGGTAGACATTCTGCCGCCGTGCAAGGGTGCTTGGTCAGGTATGCTTAGCGGGTTAGGTGTGAGGTTAGCGCATGACCCTTGGCATACCGTGAAGCTCTTTGCCCGGCTGCAGGAACTGTTGGCAAGCTTGCCATTGGGTGGGAATTTGCTTCCCATACCAAGATTGTCTGTGTATTACCGAGATAGGACTGGGAGGGTGTTATAATCCCGTGAAGGCTATCAGGTGGGGGTTCAACTGTGTTCTTCTGTGATCCATATGAAGGTATAGCATGCGGTACAGAGACGATTTCATCACAACCACGGATTGCACTCCGCTACGAAAGATAGTTAGAACTAAGGACTTGTAAACGAATTCTGCAAGGGCAGAACGAACATGTTTCTATCGGCGGAGAAACAGGGTCTGGAAGCGTCGCCCCTATCCAAAGACGGTTTTGCGTCTCTTGTTTGCGTTTCAACCCACTCCTGGGAATTGATACCTTGTGGCGGTGAATGGGTTAACCAGGCCAATAATAAAGGTCTCAGGCTTGGCTGGTTACCCCTAAACCTTGTTGGGGATGAAGGATTAGTTGTTGGTCACCACTATGCCATGTTTCCCATATACATCAACTGTCATATCCCCGGTTTACAGCTCAGAAACTAGCTGCAGTCCTATGAGTGTATGTAGAATGTGCAAATTGTATTTGCAACACAAGGGGGAGCTTCTAGCGCTGAACCAAGCGTCAATTGAATAAGTGTGTCTGTGGTAAGCGGTTACACTGGCGACACACTTTATTCGAGCTCGGCTAGTCCCACGAATTCGGGTATACCCGGGTGTATTGAGGTTTGTGACTGTTTTCTGCCCGAGTGCATTGAGGTATTTTCCAGGCAGGGATTGAAGCATTTTATTCCTGCTGGCTGCAATACTGCACAGTATATATATATATACTGCATTACAATTCATGAATTTATGCCATCTGGTAGACACGCGAAGTATTGCAGCCTATTAAATCCTAATCATTATCATTTAACAGATCAGCCGCCCGTCAGCCAGGCATGAACCCAGGCTGGGAAGGCAAACGCAACGGGGCTTGTCAGAGGTGAGGAGCAGCGCATTCCAGGTATCTGCCAGGTACATACTGGGTATTTGCTCGAATAAAGTGTGTCGGTGCAATACATTGAAGTTCTGAATCACTTCCTAAACCGCAGACTCTTCAGAGAAAGTCTTAACCACAAAGATAAGTGGATAAGTGGCCTGCACTCTAGCTGAAGTGCACGGAATGCAACAATGCATGCTGCGGTCTCGTTAACCAATTAAGGTCAATTGCTGGAATGCTTTTGCGGTTACCGAGCCCGGCAAGCAGTGATAAATTGTATGCCAAGAGTCAAACCGCAAACCACATCACAGCGCTTATTCAATTAAGTAGTTAACTTTGGTTAGGTAGGAGCTAGCACTCTTGGAATACAGTTAGTGGAGAATGTAACATTCACATACATATGTTTTTTATTTTAACTTGTATTTTTATTGGTTTTCAAAATACGGTGATAATACAGCAGACATCCATTGTAGTTTCTTGAATTACCAACATTCCATACTTATATCAACTGTGAACATTATAGGAACAATAACCTGAAAGGGTCAGTGAAGAAGGAAGGGAAGGATAGTGGGGGGAAGGAAGGGGAGGTAGGGGGGGAGACGGCCGAGGGTCCGCTCAAATCTCTCTTTCCTGAGTCTTAAGTTCCGATACCTGGATAATGTATGGGTTCGTTTGCCCCTCTCTCTAATCTAATCATTAGGGACTGATAGCAGTTCAGACAACTATGTAATCAACTATGTTAATGCATCTGTAACTATTAAAGCATTATTGTGATTATCTCTACCCCTGTAATATCTGTCTGGGCTAGCCAGGGTGTCCATACTTTTAGAAATTTTTCGCCGGAGTCATTAACTAAACTCGTCAACTTTTCCATCTGACATACGTACCAATTTCTATTCCGAATCTTCGGGATTGAAGGAATTTCATTCTGTTTCCATGATGCTGAGATCTCGCACCTCACTGCTGTTGCGAAGTGGGCAACTAATTTGAGCTCAACTTTTGATAGTCCCGAAATTGCTCTGTTCAAAAGAAAGAGTCAGGGATCTAGTGGAATTTTGAGGTTCAATATCCTCTAGCCAATCCTTAATCTTGACCCATAAAGGTACCAAATGAGGGCAAGACCACAGCATGTGTTACAGATCTGCTCACTCTCCACATTGTCGCGGGCACAATGGGGAGTGTCCTTGAATAAATTTTGATAGCTTCAATGGGTTATGATACCATCTCATCGGATTTTATATGCGTTCTACTTCAATGTTGTACAGATCGAACTTTTAGAGGCCGCTGTCACAATCTGTGTCCATTCGTCTGTATCCAGTATCTCGCCGAGGTCTTTTTCCCAATTCAACATATACCCTAGTTTGTGTGCTACTTTTGAGGTAGAACCGACCACTTTCCTATACATTTGCGATGTGAGTCCCCTCGTTAACGTCTCTCTAAGACAGAGCCTTTCGATTGTTGTCAATAGGGGGTGTGGATTGAGTTTATTATAGAAAGCTCTGATCTGGAGGTATCTATACAGTTCCGATTGTGGGATATTCTTGTCTGAGTTAATTTGTGCAAATGATTTAATTTTGTTATTTCCCTCCAGATCTCTAAGTCGCACTATACCCTTTCGTTTCCAAATTGAGAAGTTTGCCCTATCCAAGCCAGGAGCAAAAGTTGTGTTATCCCAAAGCGGGGTCATCAGTGTGTTTTTGGTAGTAAGGCTACATTTATATTTTGTTGCCTCCCAATTTGACAATGAATTGGTCATCGAGGATAGCGGTGATGGTATAGCTTTCCATGCTATTTTTGGGCTCCATATTAAATTGCTTAGCTCCAATGGTGAGCAAGCTGAACTCTAATGCTGCCCATCGTCTCAAATGTGGGTTTGTCTGCCATTGAGAAATTTGGCATAATTGGGCCACTTTGTAATATGATTACAAGCAAGGTACTGCTAAGCCCCCTTCTGTGGTTTGTCTCCGAAGGGTCGGTTTACTGAGTCTCGCTTTTTTGCCTCCCCAAATAAACTTGGAGATTGAAGACTGAAGGTCGAGGAGCTCTTTCAGTGTCAGTGGCACTGGGAGCATTTGGAATAAATATAGTATTTGCGGTAGTAGATTCATCTTTACACTATATATTTTGCCAATCCAGCAGATGTTACATTTTGACTAGCGTCCCATATCGTCTCATAGGGTCCTAATTAACCTGGGATAGTTTGTCCGATAAACCGAATTATAATCCTTGGTAATATATACTCCCAGATAATTGATAGACTTATGCTGCCAATTGAAGTTGAAGTTAATGGAGATAAGTTTTTCTAATGGTATTGGTAAATTTATGTTTAGGGCTTCTGATTTAGGTTGATTGATCTTAAATCCTGAAATGTTAATAAATTTACCCAACAACTCAAAAAGGTTGGGAAGTGATGGGAGGGGTCTGGACAACACCATGAGGACATCATCTGCATATAGGGCTAATTTGTGGGTTTGATTATTAAACCCAAGGCCTGAGATATCCGCATTGTCACAAATTTGGGCGCTAGTGGTTCCATACACAGGGTGAATAGGAGGGGCGAGAGGGGGCATCCCTGCCTTGTCTCACTCTTGATCTTGAAGGGATATGAGGGGAAGCCCTGGTGTACAACCCTTGATGCGGGACTCTAATAATGAGCTAAAATAGCGGACGTTATCTTTTCACCAAAGCCAAACGGTGCAAGCGTAGCCTTTAGGTATGCCCAGTCGATCCTATCGAACGCTTTTTCGGCATCTAGATTTAACACCATAACGGGTACTTGCTGTGCAATGGCTATCTCTATCAGATCAATGATTCATTGGGTATTATCTGCTGCTTGTCTATTTCTTATGAAACCGGCTTGATCTGCGTGTATTAGTCTAGGAAGGATCTCACTTAATCTGTTGGCAATCAATTTAGAGTAAATGTTGATATCCGTGTTTATGAATGAGATAGGTCTATAACTCTTACAATCCAGCGGATCCTTTCCTTGTTTATAAATTAGTGATATGGATGCTTTCAGGATTTGCTCCAGGAAAGCAGTTCCCACTAATACCGCGTTAAACATACGCAGTAAATGTGGGACTAGTAATTTTATCTATTTTTTTATAATACAGGCCTGAGTAACCATCTGGTCCTGGGGCTTTAGATGTTTTTAAGTTTTCGATCACTGGTGTGATTTTCTCCATGGTGAACTCCCTCCCCCCCAGCACCTCGCATTCCTCATCTGTCAGCTTTGTTAGGTTTGAGCTTGTTAGAAAATTCTTCAAAGCTCTTTTAGTACTATGGTTTTGTGCCACCTTCTCTCCGTCATATAAATTCTCACAATATATTTTAAATTCCTCCACTATTAATTTAGGGTTTGTGGAGATGGCTCCCCCCGTGGATCCCCCTAGATCTCCTTAGCCCTCTCCATTGTTTAAAACGAGCCTGTAGGATAATTATATTGGCAGCTTCTACTCGCCGCCCTTTCTGTCCCACTGTCACATTAGGGCTCAAAGATTTTTTGTCCGATGGGGCTATGCAAAAGGGGGGAGCAACTCTGCATCCATCAGGGATTTAGTCTGTCGTTACCGGCTTCTTACTATGTGCTGGTTACCGAGCATCATTGCCTGCATCTCTCCTGCTGTACCATCGGCTGCTGAAAATCAAGATGGCCGCCGCCCCTGTCTGAAACTCTGAACTTTGAACAAAACAAACTTTAACAGCTTCACTCACAGACAAACGGACACGCCAATGGCAGTGCCCTTTTAAGCCTTAATTGATCCTTAATTGAGAGCAATTAAGGGACTTTTCTTGCTGTTTTCGTTCCGATCCCTTCACTTTGTTCCAGGCTGGATCTGGGGAGGACGTTTCCTCTGCCTCCAGGTCAGTAAATTCGCCCCCAAGGCCCAATTTCTTCAGGAATGGCTCCTTTTCCTCTGGGCTTCACAAAGTAATGGCAGCGCCATTTTTCATCACCAGTAAGCCAAAAGGGAAGATCCAGCAGTACCTTATTCCGCTATCTCGCAGCCTCTTGGTCACAGGTAGGAGGTTTCCCTGTTTAGCCAGTGTGGTTGGGGCTAGATCAAAATCTTAATCCCCTCACATTCCACTGCCCCAGAGGCTCCGGAGATTTGACAGGTTGCCTCCTTTATTTTATAATAGTGCAATCTTACGATTATGTCACCAACATGAGGCCTAGACCTGAGCACCCTGTGACATCTGTCAAGGTGTAGGTCAGATTCAGGCTTGTCGGGGAACAGGTTTGTCAGCCATTTTGAGATGAAGTCCTCAGGGTCCGTTATCTCCTCTGGGACCCTTAGATTGTTGTGCCGATCCCTATTTTCGGCATCCTCTTGTTTATCTGATATGCCATTTATTAGGGATTTTAAATGCGCCGTGGTCTTTTCACTTTTGCGTAGCGCCTTAACAGTGGTGTCCAGCCTCTTCTCCAATTCGTCTGTTCTGTCCCCGATAATGTTTATATTTCTCCTCAAATCAGATAACTCTTTGTGTAGAAAATCTTTTATTTCATTGCACATTTCCCTCAAGTCACTCCGTGTGACTGTCTCTTTATCTCTCTCCATTATCTGTGACAGCGGCATCTCTTCTTCTGAGTCCGTTCCCGCCTGTGGAGCTGGCGCCTCTGCTCTCCCAGTTTGCGCCAGTTCAGTTTTATTGAAGTAGCTGGTCATAACCGTGGTAGATCGCCGTGCTTTCGGTCTTGTTTGCATCTGCACGAATTCCCTAGTTTGTTATATAGCTTTCTGGTGTGATTTTGCTTAAATTTGCACTCTTTTGATGCGATATAGTGGCCGTGGGTTATAGTGCTCACAGATCACGCGCCCATTCCCCTAGCCCTTGCGCATGTACCTCTCATACATATGGTTTTTATATCACCCACACATACAGAAAGTACATATAAAAATAAAATGTGTTTCAGGTATCTTTTAAAATGTAAAAGCATGAACCCTTTCCTGTCAATGTGTAAAGCAAAGCTACTAAAAAGCTCTCAACAGGACTGGTGTGATATCTATCTAGCGGCGGCCAAAAGCTCAATCTGCACAACACTAAAGGAGAATGCATATAAAGTCCTAATGAGATGGTACCACACCCCATTAAAATTATCAAGGTATGTCCCGGGACTCTCCCCGCTGTGCCCTCGACAGTGCGGAGAGTCGGCTGACCTGTTACATATGCTGTGGTCTTGTCCCCGGATCGCCCACCTATGGGAAAAAATTCAAAATTGGACCCAGAGGATCTTGGACCTCTCGATTCCTCCTGAACAGACCACTAGAAGGGCTCTCAAAAGCAAATAATAAATTAATCGGGCACTTTGCCCTAGCGACCCGGTGCGAGATCGCAGCAGTATGGAAACTTAATGAGATCCCCTCCATCCCCAAGATTCGGAACCGGATCTGGCATGTCTGCCAGATGGAGAAATTAACAAGCTTGGTCAATGACACTGGCAACAATTATCTGAAAATCTGGATACCCTGGCTGGCCCAAACAGACATCCCCGGGGTGGAGCGTGCCACAATATGGCATTGATAGCTCTAGATGCATTCTCCTTTGGCTGATCCAACATCATCCCTACACAAAGCTCACTGTTAACATGAACAATAGGAGATGAGAAGTCCCAGGCAGAAAGGAATCTGAAACTTACCTACCCAGGATGTGCACTGCATATTATATATGTATTGCACACAGGGCACATTGTGCACTGCATATTATATATATTACACACAGGCACATTGTGCACTGCATATTATATGTATTACACACAGGCACATTGTGCACTGCATATTATATATATTACACACAGGCACATTGTGCACTGCATATTATATATATTACACACAGGCACATTGTGCACTGCATATTATATATATTACACACAGGCACATTGTGCACTGCATATTATATGTATTACACACAGGCACATTGTGCACTGCATATTATATATATTACACACAGGCACATTGTGCACTGCATATTATATATATTACACACAGGCACATTGTGCACTGCATATTATATATATTACACACAGGCACATTGTGCACTGCATATTATATATATTACACACAGGCACATTGTGCACTGCATATTATATATATTACACACAGGCACATTGTGCACTGCATATTATATATATTACACACAGGCACATTGTGCACTGCATATTATATATATTATACACAGGGCACAGTGTACACTGCATATTATATGTATTACACACACGGCACATTGTACACTGCATATTATATATGTATTGCACACAGGGCACATTGTGCACTGCATATTATATATATTACACACAGGCACATTGTGCACTGCATATTATATATATTACACACAGGCACATTGTGCACTGCATATTATATATATTACACACAGGCACATTGTGCACTGCATATTATATATATTACACACAGGGCACAGTGTACACTGCATATTACATGTATTACACACAGGGCACATTGTGCACTGCATATTATATATATTACACACAGGCACATTGTGCACTGCATATTATATATATATTGCACACAGGGCACATTGTGCACTGCATATTATATATATTACACACAGGCACATTGTGCACTGCATATTATATATATTACACACAGGCACATTGTGCACTGCATATTATATATATTACACACAGGGCACAGTGTACACAGAATGTTATATATTATTACACACATGGCACATTGTACACTGTGTATTATATATAACACACATGGCACATTGTACACTGCATATTATATATATTACACACAGAGCACACTGTTCACTGCATATTATATGTATTACACACAGGGCACATTGTACACTGCATATTATATATTACAAAAAAGCACATTGAACACTGCATATTACATATTACACACACGGCACATTGTACACTGCATATTATATATATTACACAAAAGCACATTGAACACTGCATATTATATATATAACACACAGGGCACATTGTACACAGAGTATTATATGTATTACACACAGGGCACAGTGTACACGGAATATTATATATATTGCATACAGGGCACAGTGTGCACTGCATATTATATATATTACACACAGGGCACATTGTGCACTGCATATTATATGTATTACACACAGGGCACAGTGTACACGGAATATTATATATATTACACACAGGCACATTGTGCACTGCATATTATGTATATTACACACAGGCACATTGTACACTGCATATTATATATATTGCACACAGGGCACAGTGTACACTGCATATTATATACAGTATATTGCACACAGGGCACATTGGGCACTGCATATTATATATATTACACACAGGGCACATTGTGCACTGCATATTATATATATTACACACAGGGCACATTGTGCACTGCATATTATATGTATTACACACAGGGCACATTGTGCACTGCATATTATATATATTACACACAGGGCACAGTGTACACAGCATATTATATATATTGCACACAGGGCACATTGTACACTGAGTATTATATATATATTACACACAGGCACATTGTGCACTGCATATTATATGTATTACATACAGGTCACAGTGTACACGGAATATTATATATATTGCACACAGGGCACATTGTGCACTGCATATTATATATATTACACACAGGGCACATTGTACACTGAATATTATATATATTACACACAGGCACATTGTACACTGAGTATTATATATATTGCACACAGGCACATTGTACACTGAGTATTATATGTATTACACACAGGGCACAGTGTACACAGAATGTTATATATTATTACACACAGGGAACATTGTACACTATGTATTATATATAACAAACATGGCACATTGTACACTGCATATTATATGTATTACACACAGGCACATTGTACACTGCATATTATATATTACAAAAAGGCACATTGAACACTGCATATTACATATTACACACACGGCACATTGTACACTGCATATTATATATATTACACAAAAGCACATTGAACACTGCATATTATATATATTACACACAGGGCACACTATACACTGCATATTATATATATTACACAAAGGGCACATTGAACACTGCATATTACATATTACACACACGGCACATTGTACACTGCATATTACGTATTACACACACGGTACATTGTACACTGCATATTATATATATTACACACAGGCACATTGTACACTGCATATTATATATTACAAAAAGGCACATTGTACACTGCATATTACGTATTACACACACGGTACATTGTACACTGCATATTATATATATTACACACAGGCACATTGTACACTGCATATTATATATATATTACACACAGGCACATTGTACACTGCATATTACATATTACACACACGGCACATTGTACACTGCATATTATATATATTACACACAGGCACATTGTACAATGCATATTATATATTACACACAGGCACATTGTACACTGCATATTATATATATATTACACACAGGCACATTGTACACTGCATATTATATATGACTCACAGGGCACATTGTACACTGCATATTATGTATATTATACACAGGCACATTGTACACTGCATATTATATATGACTCACAGGGCACATTGTACACTGCATATTATGTATATTACACACAGGCACATTGTACACTGCATATTATGTATATTACACACAGGCACATTGTACACTGCATATTATATATTACACACACGGCACATTGTACACTGCATATTATATATATATATTACACACAGGCACATTGCACACTGCATAGTATATATATTACACACAGGCACATTGTACACTGCATATTACGTATATTACACACAGGCACATTGTACACTGCATATTATATATTACACACACGGCACATTGTACACTGCATATTATATATATATTACACACAGGCACATTGTACACTGCATAGTATATATATTACACACAGGCACATTGTACACTGCATAGTATATATATTACACACAGGCACATTGTACACTGCATAGTATATATATTACACACAGGCACATTGTACACTGCATATTATATATATATTACACACAGGCACATTGTACACTGCATATTATATATGACTCACAGGGCACATTGTACACTGCATATTATGTATATTATACACAGGCACATTGTACACTGCATATTATGTATATTACACACAGGCACATTGTACACTGCATATTATATATATATTACACACAGGCACATTGTACACTGCATATTATATATGACTCACAGGGCACATTGTACACTGCATATTATGTATATTACACACAGGCACATTGTACACTGCATATTACGTATATTACACACAGGCACATTGTACACTGCATATTATATATTACACACACGGCACATTGTACACTGCATATTATATATATATTACACACAGGCACATTGTACACTGCATAGTATATATATTACACACAGGCACATTGTACACTGCATAGTATATATATTACACACAGGCACATTGTACACTGCATAGTATATATATTACACACAGGCACATTGTACACTGCATATTATATATATATTACACACAGGCACATTGTACACTGCATATTATATATGACTCACAGGGCACATTGTACACTGCATATTATGTATATTATACACAGGCACATTGTACACTGCATATTATGTATATTACACACAGGCACATTGTACACTGCATATTACATATATATTACACACAGGCACATTGTACACTGCATATTATATATGACTCACAGGGCACATTGTACACTGCATATTATGTATATTATACACAGGCACATTGTACACTGCATATTATGTGTACAATGTGCCTGTGTATAATATACATAATATGCAGTGTACAATGTGCCTGTGTGTAATATATATAATATGCAGTGTACAATGTGCCTGTGTGTAATATATATAATATGCAGTGTAATATATATAATATGCACTAGTATAATAACTAGTCTCATGTTATGGCATCAGCGACATCACAGAGGAGGATCTCAAGCAGTCTGGTGTTGCACACAGGTCACAGGGTGGTGGGGGTGCTGTCACAGCTGTGACAGCACCACCATCACCCTGTGACCCGTGACCCGTGTGCAACACCAGACTGCTTGAGATACTCCTCTGTGATGTCGCTGATGCCATAACATGAGACTTTGGTCTGTATTACAGGACTTTTCTGCTGCCTCACTGTGAGACGCTGGTATTTATCACAGGACTTCCTCAGTGCCTTGTACACTATCTATCTGAAGTGCTCTATGTCCCTGGGCTATTCTCATAGAATTTTTGCTCATTACCTTTGAGCTCTGCATCTCTGGGGATTCTACATGAGTGCTATTAGCGCACTATTTGGATTTTTTTCTCCTGCTGCTTATCCCATATGTGCAGCTTAGTCCAGGGCATCAGTATACAGAGATGACTTGCAGCACATTATAGGGTCACAATTTTATGCATTTTCATCTATGTGTCTTACCATCTCTCACCATTATTAAGAGGTTTATGTATATTTATTATATATTTTTTCTGTGGTCTGGACTTACTTACCATTCATATTTATTATTATCTATTGCATTGGATCGGCCGATCTTAGTTACACTACTTGGGGAAAAATAATTTTTTCCCCTTGTTTTGTTATGGTATATTTGCAATAATATATTGTTACCTTGTTTTGGTTCTTACCAGACCTATTGTACTTCTTTGGTGTTTCTACGCTGTGTCACATAGCGATTTGTTATAAGATCTGTGTGGGTCTGTTTTATGTGTTTTTTATACTTTTTGCTAATAAAGTCCATTTTTTTCTATTTTTCATTATACAGTGTTTGAGTGCACCTTTTTGACCCTACTTTTTCCTTTTCTTAGTTATATATATATATATATATATATATATATATATATATATATATATATATATATATATATACAAAAATAAAAAAACACAGGCGCAAGATAATGGTATACAGCTGATATAAATTTAAATAGACTAGGGACACTATACATGACCATGAATTGGAGTCTCAGTGCTTATATCTGTAGGACTTTCCTTCTCCTTATACTGCAGGTGACCCCTTATATATGGCTCTACTCCACGCTCAATCATTGATACAATCTCAGGCGTCACATTGACACATCCTAGAGACCAGAGAGTATAGAAAAAGGCTCTAGATTGTACTGTATCCCAATCAGTGCTCAGTGAAAAGGATAAAGCACCATCTATGACATAAATTGTTAGTCCAATAAAAATGGATCACCTAATACAGAAGAACTCATTATTTCTGCAACTGGACTAACATGGCTACCTTCTGCTTTATATATATATATACACACAGCTCAACTCCGTTATAACACGGTCCTCGGGGGCCACCTAATCTGACCGCACTATAACTGGAGTCGCACTAATTTTTTTTTAAATGGCCGCCGCGCGCCCGATCGGGAGGAGGGGGAGGGAGGTTGAGTTAGGTGCCGGCAGCCCTACATGGCCCATAGCAGCCACTGTAGTTCTCCCAGCATTCCCCGCACTCCCCTCAGCAGCTCCGCACCAGCCAACCATGGATCCCCGCAACTATCCTTCAGCCTCCCACCAATTTCCCCCCCCCACCTATCCCCTCCCCCCAGCCTCGCACTGATCACCGCACCGGCCTCCCGCCCCCCCCCCCCCAGCCTCGCACCAGCCCCCACACCGGCCCGCGCACCGCCCCCCAGCCTTGCGCCATTCCCCGCACCACCCCCCCCCAGCTTCGCGCCGATCCCCGCACTGACCCCCCAGCCTCGCTCCGATCCCCCAGCCATGCACCATTCCTCCCCCCCAGCAGCCCCACGATGCCCCCCAAAGGTGGGCTGTGACACCAAAGGTAGGAGGTGCTGTGTGTGGTGTGCTGTGTGTGCTGTGTGTGTAGTGTGCTGTGTGTGCTGTGAGTGTACACTGGCGACACACTTTATTCGAGCTCGGCTAGTCCCACGAATTCGGGTATACCCGGGTGTATTGAGGTTTGTGACTGTTTTCTGCCCGAGTGCATTGAGTTATTTTCCAGCAGGGATTGAAGCATTTTATTCCCGCTGGCTGCAATACTGAACAGTACATATATATATACTGCATTACAATTCATGAATTTATGCCATCTGGTAGACACGCGAAGCATTGCAGCCTATTAAATCCTAATCATTATCATTTAACAGATCAGCCGCCCATCAGCCAGGCATGAACCCAGGCTGGGAAGGCAAATGCAACGGGGCTTGTCAGAGGTGAGGAGCGGTGCATTCCAGGTATCTGCCAGGTACATACCGGGTATTTGCTCGAATAAAGTGTGTCGGTGCAGTATGTAGTGTGCTGTGAGTGTGTGCTGTGTGCTGGTGCTGTGTATGCAGTATGCTGTGAGTGTATGCAGTGTGCAGTGAGTGTATGCAATGTGCTGTGTGCTGAGTGTATGCAGTGTGCAGTGACTGTATGCAGTGTACAGTGAGTGTATGCAGTGTGCTGTGTGTGTGCAAAATAAAAATGTAAAAAAAAGCATTTTATTTATTTATTCGGGGTCCATGCTCAAATCGCGTTATAGCGGAACGCGCAATAACGGGGTTGAGCTATATATATATATATATATATATATATATATATATACTGTATATATACATGTAGAGGTATCAGTACCGTGTTAGCCGAGCTTCAATAATCAAAAAAATAAATAGATGATACCGTTCTGTGGCTAACGAAATGCTTTTATTTGTGCGAGCTTTCGAGATACACTGATCTCTTCTTCCGGCGATGTTACAATGAATGAAGCAAAAGGTAAACTTAAAAACAGTGTCTCTTGGAATGTTATCTGTGCTTGTCCTTCCCCCGGTGTGGATGTGTTTTATGGCTAGAGGTGTCAAAGGGTAACTCAAAGCAAGTGAAGAAAGAGTGTGTATGTGTATCAGTGTGAATAAAAATGAATGGAGAGCCCACAGTATATACAGTGCTTTACACAAGGTGTGTGTGGAGTGGGACTGGATATAAATGGTGTGGGTGGGTGTGGAAATGTGAGAGTTAGTAGCACAACTAAAAGTGTGTGTGGATACTTAGTGGTCCCTATTGGTGTATAGGGATGGAAAAAAAAAGTATTAGTATGTGTGAGAGACAGCTGTGTGTGCATACATATAGCACAGTATGTACAGACATGGCCTTTAGCGCTTATGGGACGAGAGTTCACTACTGTCAGTAATGACTCATAAAATTTCGATCTCTGTTTAGGCCACTGCTAAGTGTCCCGAACAGTTGCATAAATTTGTATTCATGCAACCGTCTCTCTTTCGGGGTTTTAAGATTACCTTTGAGTATGGCAACCCTCAGATCGTTCATCTTATGGCCAGAGTCAGAGAAATGTTCGCCAACAGGACTGTCTCTTGTACCGCGTGTGATGCTGTGGCGATGCAGGTTCATTCTCTTGTTTAGCCCCTGCCCTGTCTCACCTATGTAGTAGCAGCCCCCTGGGCATTTCATGCACATGATGAGGTACACGAGGTTGCTGAAAGAACAGGTGAACCTTCCTCTGATTTTGTATTCCCGATTCCTGTGTGGTATTTGTATTGTGTCCGCTGTGTAGAGCATTGCGCAGGTTTTGCATCTTGGGTCCTGGCATGGTTTTGTCCCGCATTCAGTTGTACTGCTGAATACTTTACTCCTCACCATAATATTCTTGAGATTATGGGGTTGTCTGTATGATAATAAGGGTGCTTCAGGGAAGACCTGTTGCAGTCTTGTATCTTCCTGGAGGATGGGTTGTAGTTTCCTGGCGATCTTGCGTAGGGCTCCTAGGTGTGGGTTATATGTGACCACCAAAGGTACCCTGTCGCTTGTCTCCTTCTGTTTGTATTCAAGGAGATCACTTCTTGGTATTCTGGTGGCTTTGTGAATTTGCTGGTCTACAATTCTGTGGTTATATCCACGGTTTATAAAGTCTGATCGCAAGGCTTTAACCCGCTGGTCTCTGTCTGCTGTGTCGGAGCATATCCGGTTGTATCGTATGGCTTGACTGTAGATGGTTGCATGTTTGGTGTGTGTCGGGTGGAAGCTGTTGTCCCTCAAATAGCTGGCTCTGTCTGTAGGTTTGCGGTATACAGAGGTCTGTAGTTGGTTGTTCTTTATAGTAATGGTGGTGTCTAGGAAATGTACTTCATCCGGGGAATGGGTGAGTTTGAGGTTGATGGTCGGGTGGAAAGTATTGAAGTTGTCATAGAACTGTAGGAGGTCCTGTTCGCCAGAGGTCCAAATCAGGAGGATGTCATCGATGTAGCGAAGGTATGTAAGGGGTTTCAAGTGACAGGTGGACAGAAAGTCACTTTCCAGTTTTGCGCAGAAAAGATTGGCATACTGTGGCGCCATCCGAGTACCCATAGCGGTCCCGGTTGTCTGAAGGTATGTGTCATTTCCAAATGCGAAGTAGTTATGGGTCAGAATAAATTCGATGCATTTAGTCACTGTCTCTGTGAGTGGCTCCTGCGGTCCCAGAAAGTATCTGCAGGCTGAAATCCCATCCTCGTGGGGGATGTTGGTATAAAGTGACTCTACATCCATGGTTGCTAGTAGTGTTCCTGTTGGGAGGGGGCCAATTGCATTCAGTTTGTTTAGCAGGTCGGTGGTATCCTGGATATAGCTGGGTGTGTTCCTGACAAGTGGTTTTAGAATGCCCTCCACCCAGCCAGAAATATTCTCGGTAAGTGTGCCAGATCCAGAGATAATAGGGCGCCCAGGGTTGCCCTCTTTGTGAATTTTAGGGAGCATGTAGAATGTGCCAGGTTTTGGGTTAGCTGGTATCAGGTCCAGAATTTGTTCTCTTGTGCGGATCGGGAGTGTTTTAATGATCCTGTTGAGTTCTCGCATGTATTTTTTAGTTGGATCCTCCTGCAGTTGGGTGTAATACCTTGAATCAGAGAGTTGCCTGTGTGCTTCCCGCAGGTAGTCTGTGGTGTTCATTATGACCACTGCTCCTCCTGCTATATATATATATATATATTGTGACATAGTCCAAAGATGTTATGCAGAAGGTTCAAAGATTGAAAAGAAAAAGCGACGGTCAACGCTGCGCCTGAATTGTTCCAGATCTCACCACTCTGGACCACAGTATGGAGCCAAGGAGAATCCAGTCAGAGTGTCTCGTCAGTGGCTGAAGAAACAGTCCAGTCATTTGCAGGATGCAGCGGGCGTTGAAATGAAGTCAGAGGATGTAATGGACTGGAAGTCAAGAAAAAAAAATGTTTGGGAACTGACCGATTTTTATGTTACACGTGGGGACTATGTCATGGACACTTAACTTTGCAAATAAGATAGTGTAGTTATGCTATATTAGGCCTCTAGAATAAGCATTTTGTAAATATTGCAATGTTATTTTTTCTCTTCATTGAAAATGTAGGTAAAACTACAAATTAATATACAGGGTTGATGGCCCTTAACAAGATTACAAGGCTGTACTACTGTACTTAAAAAAAAAAAAAAAAAAACCCAGGGAGGTGATAAACTGTCTGGTTTTGTGAGTATATTTAGCATATCCTGGGTTATAAGAATTTGTGCTAGACATTTATTTTTCAAAATAGTTCCCTAATATCGGGGCAACAAAATATGTTTGCTAAGTATAGTCTCTTATGACAAAACCTATTGTCCATAATTGCCGTGAAAAAAAAAAAGTTCATATTCGTGTCATGTGAATGCTTAATATTGTACTGGGGAGTTAGCTCAAGTATTTCAGGTAGGACGCTCACCCCAGTGAGATCCATGGCCGCTCACCCCAGTAGGTGAGAGCTGGGGGGGGGGATATGTGACATAGTCCAAAGATGTTATGCAGATTTCTGCCCCGTTTTAGGTCAGAAAGTGCAGGAATTGTGAAAAATGATCCACTCCACAGCTTCACATTAACTCAGGCTGGTGGATGGAAAATCCAGACCACAGATTACAATGTGTCTAGTTCTCCCTCACCTGCTCTTCTAATCACATGCACAGGTATTTAGAGCAGAGAGGTTTGCATTTCAGTCTCTCTTCGTAGAGCCTGGAGACTGGGGGTTTCGCTGCTCCCCTGCATCCAGTTCGGGGTGGACGGCCCCTTCAAGTATCACAGTACCAGAGGATTTGCCTGGACACTTGGGACCGAGTTCCCACCACGAACAGATAAGACAAAAAATGTTTATGGCTGTATCTAAAAGACTGTATGCTTTATCTAGTGACCCTAAATGAGAGGGCATTGTTTTAAGCTGGGAAACCAGGTTAGTTGGCCCAGCAGCAGTTAGAGAGGCTGATTCTGCTGTGTAGTTAGATCCCTGAATGGGATAGGATTTTGTTTATATGATTTGATTTTGGTTCTTAAAAGTGACACTGTGTGAAATGCTATAACACTGATATGAGTAAACGGCTGAAGGTTCATGTCTGAGTGCCTCCTGCCTACACATGTTAAAGCTGCAGTCCCTTATTTGGATGAAAATAAAGCAGGCAGAAGCCTGAGTTAAGCAACGTAATACTTTGCATGATCCTGTTTGTTGTATAATTAACCCTAGAAGACTGTGTCAGGAAGAACCCAGACAGACGTCAGCACTACAAAAGAGGGGTATTTGTCACAATATATATATATTGTGACAAACACCCCTCTTTTGTGTATATATATATATATATATATATATATATATATATATATATATATATATATATATATATATATATATATTACACCCGGGTACACTGTACACTGCATATTATATATTACACAAAGGCACATTGTACACTGAGAATTATATATATTACATACTGTACAAGGCACATTGTACACTGAGGGGGTTATGCACAAAGCAGTGATAAGTTTTTTTAAGTGAGATAAGTGCTTTTAGCAATGACTGTGTTTTGATGATGAAAAGCCTTTTAAGCGTGATACTGTAGTGTTATCACTGCTTTGTGAATCGTGCTGCACGCAATATTGAGAAATAAAGGCATTTATCTCAATTAAAAACACTTATCACTGCTTTGTGCATAACCCCATGAGTATTATATGTATTACACACAGGGCACATTGTACACTGAGTATAAAATGTATTACACACAGGCACATTGTACACTGAGTATAAAATGTATTACACACAGGGCACATTGTACACTGAGTATAAAATGTATTACACACAGGCACATTGTACACTGAGTATAAAATGTATTACACACAGGGCACAGTGTACACCGAGTATTATATATATTACATACAAGGCGCATTGTACACTGAGTATTATATGTATTACACACAGGCACATTGTACACTGAGTATTATATATATTACACACAGGGCACATTGTACACGGAGTATTATATATATTACACACAGGGCACATTGTACACTGCGTATTATATATATTACACACAGGGCACATTGTACACTGCGTATTATTTATATTACACACAGGCACATAATACACTGCGTATTATATATATTACACACAGGGCACATTGTACACTGCGTATTATATATATTACACACAGGGCACATTGTACTCTACGTATTATTTATATTACACACAGGGCACATTGTACACTGAGTATTATATATATTACACACAGGGCACATTGTACACTGCGTATTATATGTATTACACACAGGGCACATTGTACTCTACGTATTATTTATATTACACACAGGGCACATTGTACTCTGCATATTATATGTATTAGACACAGGGCACATTGTACACTGCATATTATTTATATTACACACAGGGCACAGTGTACACTGCGTATTATATGTATTACACACAGGGCACATTGTACTCTACGTATTATTTATATTACACACAGGCACATTATACACTGCAAATTATATGTATTACACACAGGGCACATTATACACTGCGTATTATATGTATTACACACAGGGCACATTATACACTGCATATTATATGTATTACACACAGGGCTCATTGTACCTATTTGTCTCTTTTTAAAATTTGTTTCTTAAAATATTTTTTTATGTAGCCCTGATTGGTTTTGGACTATAGGTCTGCACTCCTCCTGGCAGTAATGCCTAGTAAGGGTAGGTTTGCCAGGTGTAATTATGAGTTTCCCCCACTCATTGCAGTGCATTAGGTCAGAGAAGGTAGTGTCATCAGGCCTTGTGTCCAATTAGAGGCACAGGGTTGGTGATTACTGGATCTGTATTTAAGGCACTGCACTTCCTGTATTTAGGCAGTCTGCCTCTACCGTGATAGAGGCTGGTTTACCCCAACCCAGCTATCAGGGCTCTGGCAGCTTGAGGCCCTCCCTTAGGGGAGCGGAGGGAAACCGTTTCCTCTTATCCCACCAGGGGATAAGGGAAGAGCAAGGACCACTCCTGGTGCCCTTTGGCTGGGAGTGGATCCAGGGACATCCTGAGTGTGATACCCTCCAAGCTGAGATCAAATGCTGTGTGCTGAATACAGAGAGAGAGAGAGAGAGAGAGAGAGACTCAATAAAGGACAAGTGTTGTATTATACCTCCTGTCTGAGATTGAAGTCTATTAGGAGGAGGGGGAAGAGAATCTTCTGCAGAGACTTCACCCCATAGACCTGGGGCTGCACGAGATGGAGGCACTGCACCTGTGAGTACTATTCGGGCAAGACCCCAGAAGCCTGTCCTGTCATTTGTCACGGGACACCAAGACTTATGCACAGATTAATACCGGGATTCTGGACTGAGCTCACAAGATGAGTAAAATAAATTGTAATTTATTTATTTTCAGACAAACACACAAACCTTCACAATATACACTCAATAAAACACTTACTGGGATGGGGGAATGAAAACAAATGTCCTTGGAACGAAACGAAGTCTCTGGGCACCCCTGCACGCATGCAAGTGGGTGCGCAAAAGGATCCGTGTAGCAATTCCTGGATAGGGGCACAAGTTGCCACCCCTGTATCTCCGCCAAAAGGACAAAGTTCGTTCAGTCCTTACAGGGTTCGTTCGAGAACCCTTAGCTCTAACGAATTCCAGAAGAGGGTGTAAATCTTCGTTGTGATGTAGGTTAATCCTTCACACTCTGGAACAGCTGTTGCTAAACCTTGGAGGTTTCTCTTAGTTGAATCAGGTGAATCTGCATGGGACTGGTCAGCAGGCATTTTTATAGGGTTGAGGGTCCTATACCTAACATGCATAACCAATCCCACCCGTTGGAACATTTCTCCCACCTATCCCTGACTTGCCAGTACTTTGTAAAAAGGGTAGAAGTTGCGTCCCGGATTGCACGGAGCAGGCGCTAACCTCACACCTGAGCTCCTTAGCATACCGGGTCCAACCTCTTCCAGCACTAAGTCTGGGGTTTGGCTACCAAGTGTAAAGTGTCCATACTTCACCATCTTGCACTTTCAATATCCCAGCCATCCTAACACCTAGGATCTCGGAGGCTTTTCAACTCCGGACTTCTCATAGACATTAAGGCACCCACTCTGCAGGGTGTCTCTAAAGTACGGAGATGAAAAGACCCTAAGATCATTCATCCTTAACATATCGTATGTTAAAGGATTTATTCCCGGGCTGGCAGAAAAAGTTTCCCGTCTTTACATTTAAAACCATCAGTACAATACAGTTTATTAATAAAAGTATGTTCTGCTTATGCAACTATAATAAACTTCATGTGTATGTATGGTTTCTTTATTCCTAGCTGCACTCCAAAAATTTGAGTGCTAGCTCACTCCTAGCACGAGTTAGCTTACTTAAATAATGGGCTGTGATGTGGTTTGCGGTTTCACCTACTTCCCACACCAATATACTTTCTCCCTTACACGTTAAGAAGCTAACAAGACGACTGATACATTTTGACAGAAAAGTACTTATGCAATTAACATTGCAGTTGAGAGGTCTAGGGCTTAGAAAGTGATACCTATACTTCAAAGCAGCCACCCATACATAGCCACGCTTCTTCAATCAGCACTTGGTTTAGCGCTCGCAGCTCCCCCTTGTGTCGCAAAACCAATTGGCCCAGCTTACATACATTTCTATCACTGCAGCTATGGATTGAGCTGCAAAATGGGGACAATAAAGATGGTGTAGGGGAAGACATGTCAGTGTAGTGCACATACAGTTAACCCCTTCAGTCCCAACTCGATTTAGGGTTAAACAACCGGGTTTAATGCCTTTATTAGTGGCTGATTAACCCCCTATCGCCACATCATTCCCCTACAACAGTGGTTCCCAACTCCAGTCCTCACAGACCACTAACAGTGCAGGTTTTAAGGCAATCCTCTCATTAGCACAGGTGACCCAATCATTGTGCAGTGCAGGTTTTAAGGCAATCCTCTCATTAGCACAAGTGACCCAATCATTGTGACTGAACCACTTGTGTTCAAGCCGGGGTATCCTTAAAACCTGCACTGTTACTGGTCCTTGAGGACTGGGGTTGGGAACCACTGCCCTACAACATTGTGTGTGAGATTCAGGACACCCTGTTTCCAGCAGGTTTGCACCACACTAAGCCATGTAACCAGAGCGATTTTCCCAGAGAAAGGCCCTATGTGAGATTGGTTGTGGAAAACCAGGTTACATTTGGAGGCGCTGCTGAGATTAATCAGGACAGACTTTCAGCGAAGCAAAACTGGAAGATTAAGATGATTGCTTCCAGAGCAAGTGGTGAAGAAAGAGGGAGTCTAGGGGTACTCAAGGCCCCTGAACCTCGCAAAGCACAACCTAAGACTGGCTTAAAAGAAGTGCATAGGGCTTGCAACAGGGCTATAGCTGTTCTAGTCCCCTGAGGTGAGTGATCCTAGGATGCCTAAAGGAAGTAGACTGGGTAACGTGGGTCAGGAACTTCTGGAGAGTGTCTGCGATACTGGCATGCCAATAGGAGGTGATGCCCGTGCTGCGGAGAAGACCCCCAAAAGCATTACTAGCCGGTAGCCAGACTAGCACCGTAGAGCACTTGTACTTGTATTGTATTGTATGTCTTTATTTATATAGCGCCATTAATGTACACAGCGCTTCACAGCAGTAATACACGTGGTAATCAAATAAATAACAGATAATATAAATAACAGATCATGGGAATAAGTGCTTCAGACATAAAAGTAACATTAAGAAAGAGGAGTCCCTGCCCCGAGGAGCTTACAGTCTGATTGGTAGGTAGGGAGAATGTACAGAGACAGTAGGAGGGAGCTCTGGTAAGTGCGTCTGCAGGGGGCCAAGCTTTATGCATCATGTGTTCAGAATATCCACAGTGCTATTCGTATGCTTCTTTAAGCAAGTGTGTCTTAAGGTGGGTCTTAAAGGTGGATGGAGAGGGTGCTAGTTGGGTACTGAGTTAAAGGCATTCCAGAGGTGTGGGGCAGTCAGTGAAAAAGGTTTAAGGCGGGAGAGGGCTTTAGATACAAAGGGGGTAGAAAGAAGACATCCTTGAGCAGAACGCAAGAGTCGGGATGGTGCATAGCAAGAAATTAGGGCTGAGATGTAAGGAGGGGCAGAAGAGTGTAGAGCTTTAAAAGTGAGGAGAAGAATGGAGTGTGAGATGCGGGATTTGATCGGAAGCCAGGAGAGGAATTTCATGAGGGGAGATGCTGAGACAGATCTAGGAAAAAGTAGAGTGATTCTGGCAGCAGTATTTAGGATAGATTGTAGGGGAGACAGGTGAGAGGCAGGAAGGCCGGACAGCAGGAAGCTACAGTAATCAAGACGGGAGAGAATGAGGGCCTGAGCCAGAGTTTTAGCAGTCGAGCAACAGAGGAAAGGGCGTATCTTTGTTATATCTCAGAGGGAAAAGCGACAAGTTTTAGAAATGTTTTGAATGTGAGGGGCAAATGTGAGAGAGGAGTTGAGTGTAACCCCTAGGCAGCGTGCTTGGGCTACTGGGTGAATGATCGTAGTTCCAACAGTAATGTGGAAGGAGGTAGTAGAGCCAGGTTTGGGAGGAAGTATGAGGAGCTCTGTTTTAGCCATGTTGAGTTTAAGGCGGCGGAGGGCCATCCAGGATGATATAGCAGAGAGACATTCAGAAACTTTGGTTTGTACAGCAGGTGTAAGGTCGGGTGTTGAAAAGTATATTTGTGTGTCGTCAGCATAAAGGTGATAATTAAACCCAAAAGATGTTATTAGGTCACCTAGAGAGAGTGTGTACAGAGAAAAGAGAAGAGGTCCCAGGACAGAGCCCTGGGGTACCCCCACAGAGAGATCAATAGAGGAGGAGGTGTTAGCAGAAGAGACACTGAAAGTACGATGGGAGAGGTAGGATGAGATCCAGGATAGAGCTTTGTTCCGAATACCAAGAGTATGGAGAATGTGAAGGAGAAGAGGGTGGTCCACGGTGTCAAATGCTGCAGAGAGGTCGAGTAATATGAGCAGAGTGTAATGACCTCTGTCTTTGGCAGCATGGAGGTCGTCAGTTATTTTAGTGAGGGCTGTTTCCGTGGAGTGAGCAGTGCGGAAGCCAGATTGTAGAGGGTCTAGGAGGGAATAGGTGTTGAGAAAATGGAGCAAGCGAGAGAATACAAGACGTTCAATGAGTTTAGAGGCAAAAGGCAAGAGGGAGACAGGTCGATAATTAGAAAGACAGGTAGGGTCACGCTTGCTGTTTTTGAGTAATGGTATGACTGTTGCATGTTTGAAGGAGGATGGAAAGGTTCCAGAGCAGAGGGAGGAGTTAAACATGTGTGTGAGCATGTGTGTGTGTGTGAGCATAGGGATTATAGTAGGAGCTAGAGGTTTTAGGAAATGGGAAGGAATGGGATCAAGAGGGCAAGTGGTGGAGGGAGAAGAGGCGATCAACAGCGACACATCCTCCTCTGAGACAGTGGAAAAAGAGTCAAGGAAGGCAGGAGGAGAGTTAGGAAGAGGTGTAGGATGGGAGGAAGAAACAGAGGGGATGTTCTGACGTATGGATTCCACCTTTTCCTTAAAATAGTCAGCAAAGTCCTGAGCGGAGATGGAGGAAGGAGAGGCAGCTGAGGGTGGTTTGAGTCGGCGTGGGTTAGACTTGTGCATGTTGATTAGTGCAGAAAAGTAGGCTTGTTTAGCTTGCGAGAGGGCAGAGTTGAAACAGGATAGCATAAATTTGTATTCAAGGAAGTCTACGAGAGTGTGAGATTTCCTCCAGAGGCGTTCAGAGGAACGAGTGGAGGAACACAGCTTGCACGTGTGGGAATTTAGCCAGGGTCTAGGGTTAGAAAGGCGAGGGCGGCAGAGAGAAAGCGGGGCATGTAGATCAAGAGACGAGGACAAGACAGAGTTGTATTTCCTGACCAGGTTGTCAGGGTCTGTAGCAGAGCTGAGAGAGAAGAGGGAGGAGCGTAAAGTGGACTCATAGCCAGGTAAGTGAATAGAGCGCAGGTTTCTGCAGAACCGGGGGATAGATGGAGGTGGAGAAGGGGAGAAGGGGAGATGATGGTCAAAGAGAGGAAAATGGGAAATGGAGAAATCGGAGAGAGAGAAGTTTTTAGTGAAAACCAGGTCTAAGTAGTGGCCATCCTTGTGGGTGCTGGCTGCAGTCCACTGTTGAAGGCCAACAGAAGAGGTTAGAGAGAGAAAGCGGGAAGCCAAAGTGAGAGAGGGGTCATCAATGTGGCAATTGAAGTCCCCAAGGAGAAGAACAGGGGAGTCTGAGGAGAGAAAGAAAGAGAGCCAGGATTCAAAGTGAGAGAGAAAGGCAGAAGGGGGATGAGTAGAGGTAGGTGGGCGATAGATGACCGCCACATGGACAGGGAGAGGAGAGAAGATCTGGACAGTGTGAGCCTCAAAGGAGGGAAAAGCAAGAGATGGAGGAATAGGAAGGGTTCGGTAATGGCAGAGAGAGGAGAGCAGGAGCCCCACGCCTCCACCCCTGCCATCAGTGTGCAGTGTACATGAGAAAGAGTTTTGCCTAGCCTGGAGTATGCTGAATTATCACTGGTTAGAGGCTGAAATGGAGTGCAGTGTTCACAGGAGAGCGAGTCCCCTTCTAAACAGTGAGGGTAGCGCTACAGTGAAAACCGTGGGTCCACCTAAGATGGTGGCTGCTATACTTGATAGTGCACTGCGCGGTGCGAAGAAGCTAAAATGGCGGTCCCGCCGAGTCTGGATGGCGCACGTGCTGTGTGCAAAAGGGCTGTGAGAAGAGATTTGGCCGGGTCTGGCGTGAAAGCTGGAGCCACGCCTATGTACAAAAAGTGGCACGAAAGCAGGAGCCCCGGCCCCCTGTGTTGTGACTGGCCCGAAGAATAGTCCACGTCATGAAGTGATATTGAGTGCCCCTCCTCTAATCTCCACCAGAGGGAGGGGGCACGTTGAGAGCCAATCACGCGTTCTGCCCAAGCTGAAGGAGGAGCCGGATGTGAGCTTCCGCACCCTCAGTATGGCAGAGCTGGCGACAAAGAAGGAGCAAATTGTCAAGCTAGCAAGGAGAATATCCCAAACTTGAAAGCAGAGATGGCTGACTGCAACGTTGCAACTTACCAACTTACAGGAGCCTTCCTGGTTGTTGAGATCGAGGGTCGAGATTTTCTAAGGTGTCTGTGCCTGCAATGCAGATTACCTAGGCCGGCACCAAGTACCACTGCGCAATGCCAGCAGTGTGGAATATACTATCTATGGCTGGCAGACTCGTTTGCCACTATTGTAGTTCCGTTTGAGGGACCTCATGGAAGTGAACAGCGCTGATGTAGCTGCTGACCTGGTTCCGTATACCGATCCAGCGGTAGGGACCGATGCAGCATTGCCGAACATTACCCCGAAAGAATGGGGAGCACCAGAATTTGGGATGTCGGAACGGGAACGTTTCGTACCCATAGCAGCCAGTGACAGTGCAAAGACCCGATGTGGATCCCCGTCAGAGGTGCCGTTGCCGTCCTCCTCGGACGACGAGAGGGACAGCCTTTCATTGGTGGTGATGCACCGGCTGGTGAACCATCCCAGGGATGAGGCCCTGTCAAGTACACTTACCAGGAAGATGGAGTGGATGAGTCTGGAGAATCCCTGACCACAGGCGCTGGTGCGGCCTGAGCGGCGTAGAAGTCCCACGGCCGTGGCGACTCCAAGTATGGCGGAGGTGGGACCCGAGACTGCTCCAGAAGACCAGCAGAGTATCGCGAGCCAGCAGAGCGGTAAGGAACCATCACCCCCTTACTCCCGCTAGGTGAAGAAAGAAGAGGCCGGTGAGAGAGAACATCCTGAGGCCTACTCACGTGTCAGTGACCACGCCGGACCTCCGGCGCCACTTTCGGCATATTATGCATTTCCGGCGCGGGCCGAGACTTGGCCACTGACTCCGCAGAGATGACCGGAGATGACCTCACTTCCGGATCGACCCTGAGTATGGAACGAAAACAGACGCCTACCTCCCCAATGAGTTCCAGTGTAGCAGCGGAAGAAATGACGCAATATCGAGAGGCGCTAGCCAGCAGAAGGACATGGAGGCATGCAGGTCATGACAGTAAGAAGGCCCCTACTGGTTGCGGCATAGCCCGACTGAGAGACACTGTCTTGGACTCTGGCATTTCCCTTATCCCTGCCCTTAGTGACACTGCCCATTCCGCTCCATTCCACGTTCATGTCCACCGGGTCCTAGAAGGGGTAAGAAAGATAAAGCTCCCTCGTTATCCATGGACTGGCGAGACTGGGTGACCATTGATGAGGGGTCTGATGGGGAGATACCCTTGGCAAATCGCATACCTGTGCAGAACCCTACTGTATTTAAACCTGTACCTAGGGGTAGAGCTAAGTGGTCACATTCTACAGATCGGGATACATCTGGAGTTCATCAAAAGATGAGTCTGAGGAATCCATGTGTGTGTCACTATCCTATGAGCACAGGGATAAACGGTGGGACCCATTGTTTGAAGGGTATGATAAAGGTATGGATCGCATGAGATTCATTCTAGTAAAGAACGAGGTAGTAGATCATTGGTGGGACAAAGGCATGTACTCTGAGAAGGAGGTTGCCGAGGAACTTAAAAGAAGATGGCGAGAGATTTCACAAAAGTTAGTGACTCCTAAAGGTCCCTCGATATTCTATGACGAGATAGCACCTGAGAAGCCTGAATACTGGGTACTGCCAGACAAGGCGAGGAATAAAAAGCTCACCAAGTTGAGTTGAGCAGATAGGGCAATTGTGGCACATTATCATCAATCTCATGGGTACTAGTACCCTTATGTGCCAGAACCGATAATGCAGGAAATTGAGGAGCAGAGAGATGCTAGGCTTATTGACTATCTGCGGTCAAAGAGCAGCAGCACTGCTTATCAAACGGAGGAAATGATCTGTTCTTTAATGAGGGTGTGGAGTGTAGGGAGGAATATCTTCATGAACAAGATCATATCCCGCCCTGAGAATGGGCCTCCTCAGTCCTATTTTGTTAGGGTCCTAGAACATAATGGACGGGAGTATTCCTGTATGGTTTCACCATCTTGGGTGTGTGGGTGTACAACATGGGAATGTATGACACTGTATAATGCTAATATATTTTGTATTTTTTGTACAGGTTGTCTCCTGCAGGATGGCCCAGCAAATTTGATGCAAGTGGGACCATTGGATTCCACCAGAGGGAGAGTGTAGCCCTGATTGTTTTTTGGGCTATAGGTCTGCTCTCCTCCTGGCAGTAATGCCTAGTAAGGGTAGGTTTGCCAGGAGTAATGATGAGTTTTCCCCACTCATTGCAGTGCATTAGGTCAGAGAAGGTAATGTCTTCAGGCCTTGTGTCCAATTAGAGACACAGGGGTGATGACTACTGGATCTGTATTTCAGGCACTGCACTACCTGTATTTAGGTAGTCTGCCTCTACCATGATAAAGGCTGGTTTACCCCAACCCAGCTGTCAGGGCTCTGACAGCTTGAGGCCCTCCCTTAGGGGAGCGGAGGGAAACCATTTGCTCTTATCCCACTGTGACGAGGGAAGGGGGTCTGGCCCGGTAATAAAGGGGTTACATCCCAGCTGGCCACCCCTACCCTCATGTTGGAGGCGAGGGGTTAGCCATAATAATGGTTCAGTGTGTTTTTATACCCCTACCTCAGTACAAAATGTATGTCACTGATTGCATGTGTTTTTACGCTTACAGTGTATGCACCAAGCACATACACTGGGATCAGGTCGGGAGGGAAAAGGTTAATTGTGTTTGCCGGTTTATGGCCCTTTGTTCCCCTTCCCGCCTTTTTAATCCCCATTTGCAGCCCTGTCCCATAGGTCGCCATTGGAGCTCCATGAAAGTCTATGGAGATTTCAAGGGTTTTGGCCCTATATCAAGAAAGACGAGCACATGGTGCCCGAGAGGAGGAGCGGAGCTTCCCCATTGAAATGAACGGCGTAATATATTTCAATGGGAATACCTTGAGTCCGCTCTCTAGGAACTCAGTTGGCTGCCGGCCAAACCGCAGTATCCGAAAATGGTTACAACCTCAAAGAAAGAGCTTTCATCCGTAAATTACTGTGGGAACTTGGTGACGGCCAAGTTCAAACATATTAAAATTGTAACTTTGGTTCTGGGGCAGCTAGCGGTCCAATTCTTTTTGCCCCTAGCTCATGGGAACCCCATTACTCGACCCCAACCAGGTCCGACGGGCAATGGCCATGAGAAAGGGTCGCAGCCACCACGATGGTCGCCGCCATTGACCACAATGGAGGAGAAAAGTCGCTAGGTTTTAAAACACCAAGGGGGCTATGAACTAAGCTCCGTTAAGTCACTTTTAGAGCACAAAGTGCTCTTCGAACATGATTTTTTGCTCAACCCGATGCATTAAGCAACACAAACAGGCACTTTACGCTTTAAAAATGACTTTTTCCCGGAATTTTTTCTAAGTCCAACTTTGCTTGTTCGTAACCCTGTTTGCGTTAAATTCTGCCCTTAAGCGGGATGCACTAAGCAACGCAACCTTAGCAAACACGAAAGTTGCGTTGATCAGAACACGTCAGGTCAGAGTAGACACAAAGAAATCTGGACTTAGAAAAAATTCTTGCTTTTCATTTTTGCATGCGCAAAACCCATACAGCAGGCCGGCGGATGTCCCTGGCTCACCAAGTGGGGGTCCCTGCGGGGGTCTGGGGGTCCCCGCGGCCATCCCAGGGTCCCCGCGGGAGTCCCGGGGCACCCGCGAGTCTGCGGTACCAATGTTGCACCTCCAAAAATAATAAACAGGAATTATAACTAAATACAACCCCCTAACACATACTATACAGTAATGGCCAAAATTAATATTATCCATATATGGATAATAATGCATTTGCCCATTTTAAATACATATAAATTACAATAAATACAGTCAAAACATATTACACATTTCTTTTACAGGCACCCACGATGAAGGCCGTCTTCATCCTCATCTTCATCCTGCCCATGCCCCTCCAGTGCTGCAAAACATGCACAACAATCACAATAGCCAATGTAATGTCCCCTAACCCCTTAATCACCATAGCGGTTATTAACCACTACAGTCATTAAGGGGTTAACCCACCCTCACCCACCACTCGGGAGGCCTACATATCCTCCCCCACTAACCCCCCACCCCGTGAGGCCTAACCACCCTCAACCACTACCCACAAGGGAGGTCTACCCACACACCCTTGGGGCCAATACAACCCTCCCCCCAATACATACAGTACAATAATGTGCAAAATAACTATTATCCAGATATGGATAATAGTTATTTGCCCTTTATGAAACACATAAAACATGCATAAATCAAAACATGAATTTTTAATCTTATAATTACCACATTGCATGTTAAAATAAATCCAGCATCGATTGTAAATATAAGGCAACAAATCAGCAGCTCCACAAATGTATATGAAATGTCACACAATTGCATTGTGTGTACATGATGCAATTAATCTGTGCATCATGTAACACTATGCACAATATATGTAACAATAAAATACACTATGAACAATGTCCCCTAACCACCAATGCCATCATGAAAATCAAATAGCAACATCAATACAATTAGCATCAATCAATTAATCCATTTCCTAAACCAATTACAATACAATACAAATCAATTATACAATTCCCTATTCAATTACTAAAGCCAAACCATTGCCAAAACAATTCTAATTTAAAGTAACCACCATCATTCTTATCTAACTACCAGAAAGAAGCCATAAACTAAATACAAATTACATTATTCACAACAATGACAAAATAAAGCTGCTAAATACATTAGCCATGCATGAAAAGAACCTAAACATGAGCCAAACAATCAATTATTATCCCTGTATGTCTATCCATACAGATAGATAAACATAACATACAGGGGCAAAAATAGAGCATAAAATACGAAGCATTTACTTACAAAAATCACATACAATACACCATTCAATGTATTATATACATAGCTAGATTCACAGGCATTAAATGGGACTGAAAAAATAAAAGACATGAATCAAAAATCATAAAAACCTGTAAAAGTAAAAATAATATACTTTTCTTTTGTTTACTCACCATTAGATTTCCACTCACCGAAATCCAAGCGACCCAGAAGCACAGGAACCAATCCACAGGTAAGCCATAAAATAAAAAACCATATCAAATCCACGTCTGTGTCTTCTTTCTTCTTTGGGGTCTTTTGGGGTCTTCTTCCGTCTTCTTCCATCTTCTTCCATCTTCTTCCATCTTCTTACGCCACACCCTTCTTCTCTTCTTAGGAGGGGAGATGTTCCCTCCTCGGTGACTAGCTTCAAAATGAGGCGACATAGGCTTTTATAGGCCTATGACGTCACATTTTCATCATGGTTCTCACGGTCCTGATTGGGCCGTGAAAACCATGTGCTTTTGGCCGGAAAAAAAAAGATGACGTCATCTTAAAGGCAATGAAAGCAAAGCCAATCAGAATGGCTTTGCTTCAAGTGCCTTTAAGATGACGTCATTAAAAGAAACATGGCCGGCCTCACATGGTATGGTAGCCAATCAGAGCGTGGGAAATACATCCCGACTCTGATTGGCTCTAGTACCATGTGACAGGCTTTCAAAGACGTCACATCCGTTCTCCCCCAAGCCTCTGTCACATGGTCTACTAGAGACAATCAGAGAAGGGATGGAGTTCACACGCTCTGATTGGCTACCGTACCATGTGAGACCGGCCATCTTTCTTTTAATGACGTCATCTTAAAGGCAATTGAAGCAAAGCCATTCTGATTGGCTGTGCTTTCATTGCCTTTAAATGACATCATCATTTTTTTTTTGCTCGACCAAATCACATGTTTTTCACGGCCCAATCAGGACCGTGTGAAACATTTGAACAAAATGTGATGTCATAGGCCTTTAAAAGCCAATGTCGCCTCATTTTGAAGCAAGTCGCCGAGGAGGGAACATCTCCCCTCCTAAGAAGAGAAGAAGGGCGTGGCTTAAGAAGATGGAAGAAGACGGAAAAGACGGAAGAAGACGGAAGAAGACCCCAAAAGACCCCAAAGAAGAAAGAAGACACAGACGTGGATTTGTTATGGTTTTTTATTTTATGGCTTACCTGCGGATTAGTTCCTGTGCTTCCGGGTCACTTGGATTTCGGTGAGTGGACATCTAATGGTGAGTAAACAAAAGAAAAGTGTATTATTTTTAATTTTACAGGTTTTTATGATTTTTGATTCATGTCTTTTATTTTTTCAGTCCCATTTAATGTCTGTGAATGTAGCTATGTATATAATACATTCACGGACACTGAATGGGTGTATTGTATGGGACTTTTGTAAGTAAATGCTTTGTATTTTATGCTCTATTATTGCCCCTGTATGTTATGTTTATCTATCTGTATGGATAAACATACAGGGATAATAATTGATTGTTTGACTCATGATTAGGTTCTTTTCATGTATGGCTAATGTATTTAGCAGCTTTATTATGTCATTGTTGTGAATAATGTAAATTGTATTTAGTTACAGGTTAATTGTAATGGCTTCTTTATGGTAGTTTGATTAGAATAATGATGGTTACTTTAAATTAGAATTGTTTTGGCAATGGTTTGGCTTTAGGAATTGAATAGGGATTGTATAATTGATTTGTATTGTATTTTAATTGTTTGAGGAAATGGATTAATTGATTGATGCTAATTGTATTGATGTTGGTTAGTTTCTATTTGATTTTCATGATGGCATTGGTGGTTAGGGGACATTCTTCATAGTGTATTTTATTGTTACATATATTTTTCATAGTGTTACATGATGCACAGATTAATTGCATCATGTACACACTCAATGCAATTGTGTGACATTTCATATACATTTGTGGAGCTGCTGATTTGTTGGCTTATATTTACAATAGATGCTGGATTTATTGTAACATGCAATGTGGTGATTTTAAGATTAAAAATTCATGTTTTGATTTATGCATGTTTTATGTGTTTCATAATGGGCAAATAATATATTATCCATATCTGGATAATAGTTATTTTGCACATTATTGTACTGTATGTGTTGGGGGGGAGGGGGGGTATTGGCCCCAAGGGTATGTGGGTAGGCCCCCCTTCTGGGTGAGGGTGGTTAGGCCTCACGGGGTGGGGGGTTAGTGGGGGAGGGTATGTAGGCCTCCCGAGTGGTGGGTAAGGGTGGGTTAACCCCTTAATGACTGTAGCGCTTAATAACCGCTATGGTGATTAAGGGGTTAGGGGACATTACATTGGCTATTGTGATTGTTGAGCATGTTTTGCAGCACTGGAGGGGCATGGGCAGAATGAAGATGAGGATGAAGACGGCCTTCATCGTGGGTGCCTGTAAAACGTAAGTGTAAAATGTTTTGACTGCATTTATTGTAATTTATATGTATTTAAAATGGGCAAATGCATTATTATCCATATGTGGATAATAGTAATTTTGCCCATTTAAGTACTGTATGTGTTAGGGGGCGGGGGGGGTGTGTGTTGTTAATTGGGGGCAATTGTCCCCAATAAACATGCTAATGTGCCTTGACCTCTTCATTGCCTTAGCGGCTATCCGCTAAGGTAATGAAGCTGCATTAATGTATTTTTATTAATAGTGTGGGAGCAAGGGGTCCCCTGAGCTGAACCGCTTTGATTTCTGCCTCATAGACCCCCTGCTTCCCGAGTTAAAGGCCCCGGTTTGGGGCATCGGTGCCAGTGCGGACGCCATCTTTATAGAGCCCACGTCGCGTCTTGGACGCTATAAAGATAGCAAATCTCCATGCAAATGTTACATGCGGCTTTTTTTTCTATCAGCTAGCGTACGGAAAGGTTCAGAACGCTAGCAGGGGGAAAAAAAGCATCACGTACGCTGTGGCTGTTTTGAGCTATTTTGAGCAGGTACGTTAAAAAATGGCCTCAAGGCCTTAGTGAATCGCGTCCCCGGCCTCACTTTTTAACGAACCTGCTTTTTGGCCAATTCAGATACGCAAAGCCACTGAGCTTAGTGCATAGTCCCCCAAGTGCGAAAGTGTAAAAACCTGAAACCCATATCTTCGGTTCGGTAAGGACTAGAGGGCTGGGATTTGGCCACCATACAATCACCGCTCCGGCATGATTGCATGGCAATGTCCAGCCCTCTCCAATCAACCAAACAGAGTATGTTTAACTGTTTAAATTGTGGTTCTGCCATTGACTCCAATGGCGGAGAAATGCAATTTGTGAAACATGTCGTTTTAAAATCCAAAATTGTATCTCCGGTTCGGTGGGTCACAGCAAGCTGAAACTTGTCCACCATGGAGAGTCCCCTCCGGCATGAGGGCCTGGCAAGTTTTAGCCCGCTCGGCCCAACCGAACGGAATATTTTGATGTATATAAAATATTGTAAATTCACTATATTTTATGCCTACAGTAAAGCCTGTGAAAACTAATGGCCCTTAAAGTATGCTAATGGCCAGGGGGCGAAAGTGTGTCTACAGTAAGCCCACTGATCAAAGGCTTCCCCACCCTGATTAAGTATTCTAGGGCGGGGAAGAGCAGGACGTGGGAACTTCTGTTAAGTGTTGAGCTTCACACCTCTGGTTGGAGTTTTCCGGGCCAGAATCCCAAATGGCAGACTTACAGATGCAAAACTTGTAGTGTGGGGTTAAGGAAATGGGACTCTGACCAGAGGATTGTGCGCATGTGACAGCTACCTGGGGGCAGGTACCAGATTGCTTCCCACGTTAGCTGGCAAAAGGTAATTGGACCCAGGTAATTGTTCTCCAATGCCTGAGCCCCAATGTTAGGGATAGAGCCCAAATCGCATATAAAAAATTCAAGCTCTATGCCCATGGTCTTCGTTATTCCACCTGAATGATACCTGATGCCTGATGAACTGCTAAGCTGAATCCTGGTTATTTCACTGTCCATTCCCTAAGTAAGTGTATATATTCCATTTGTCCAATATTGTGTGTCCACCTGTCTTTTAAGGAATAAAATATCTTTATTATATCACAGTCATATTCAATTCAATCCAGATGATTTGGTGTATATTATAACCCTGTAGACTACCGTGACACACACCAGGGGATAAGGGGACAGCAAGGATCACTCCTGGTGCCCTTTGGCTGGGAGTGGAAACAGGGACATCCTGAGTGTGATACCCTCCAAGCTGAGATCAAATTCTGTGTGCTGAATACAGAGAGAGAGAGAGACTCAATAAAGGACAAGTGTTGTATTATACCTCCTGTCTGAGAGTGAAGTCTATTGGGAGGAGGGGGAAGAGATTCTTCTGCAGAGACTTCACCCCATACACCTGGGGGCTGCACAAGATGTAGGCGCTGCACCTGTGAGTATTATTCGGGCAAGACCCCAGAAGCCTTTCCTGTCATTCCCCTACAACATCATGTGGGTGATTAAGGGCCCCGTGTTACCAGCAGGTTTGCACCACACTAAAGCCATGTAACCAGAGCGAGTTTCCCAGAGAAAAGCCCTATTTTAGATGGGGGGGGGGGGAAACCGGGTTACATTTATATTATATAACAATTAAAAATATAATCCTAACATAAAACATAACTTTACTCCTTAAACCGAACGTAGGTCACGGGGCAGTCCCTTAAATAACCTCTCTCATGCCACCCCCCCCCCAGACCATCACTGCATGGCCATTAAGGAGAAGGGGTCCCCCTTCCCCTAATTTTGACAGGGGTTCTTGTAACTTCTCAGACATTTGTCCTACCTGTGAAGAAAATGTAATCGAATCTGTTCTCCAGCAGCTGAGCTGTTTCCTGTGCCCCCCCACACACCACAGCAAAACAATCCTGTGAATAGATACATTCAGTCAGATCCCTACATACAGCACAGCAATTGTGTGTGTGTGTTTGTACATGTAGACGGTGATTAGAGTGAGTCTCCCGTTTGCACTCCCTGCTGCTCTAGTGTGCGCTAAACTACTGCTCCCACACACGCTCCATGCTCTGCGTTTACTCGTTACTCTCTACTGCTCCTGTGCAAACTGACACTTACCTTGTCCAGATAGCGTGGGAGCTGATCTGCGAGGAGACGCTCAGTGCTATGACTTATCTCAGAGGGCTTCACAAGCACACAGTTCCCTGCAGGAAATGGAGAGAAACAGTATGTCACCTTCACATTTGACATTCCCTGACCTGCAGCATAAAGCTTCTGTCACTGTGTCACCTGCACATGTGACGTTCCCTGTCCTACAGCATAAAGCCACTGTCTCTGTATCACCTGCACATGTGACATTCCCTGTCCTGCAGCATAAAGTCACTGTCTCTGTGTCACCTGCACATGTGACATTCCCTATCCTGCAGCATAAAGCCACTGTCTCTGTGTCACCTGCACATGTGACGTTCCCTGTCCTACAGCATAAAGTCACTGTCACTGTGTCACCTGCACATGTGACGTTCCCTGTACTACAGCATAAAGTCACTGTCACTGTATCACCTGCACATGTGATGTTCCCTGACCTACAGCATAAATTCACTGTCTCTGTGTCACCTGCACATATGACGTTCCCTGTCCTACAGCATAAAGTCACTGTTTCTGTCACCTGCACATGTGACATTCCCTGTCCTGCAGCATAAAGCTTCTGTCGCTGTGTCACCTGCACATGTGATGTTCCCAGACCTACAGAATAAAGTCACTGTCACTGTGTCACCTGCACATGTGACGTTCCCTGTCCTACAGCATAAAGTTTCCGTCGGTGTGTCACCTGCAGATGTGACGTTCCCTGTCCTACAGCATAAAGTCACTGTCTCTGTCACCTGCAGATGTGACGTTCCCTGACCTACAGTACAGCATAAAGCCACTGTCTCTGTGTCCCCTGCACATGTTATGTTCCCTGTCCTGCAGCTTAAAGACACTGTCACTTGCAGATGTGACGTTCCCTGTACTGCAGCATAAAGTCACTGTCACTGTGTCACCTGCACATGTGACATTCCCTGTCCTGCAGCATAAAGCTTCCATCGCTGTGTCACCTGCAGATGTGACGTTCCCTGTCCTGCAGCATAAAGTCACTGTCACTGTGTCACCTGCAGATGTGACGTTCCCTGTCCTACAGCATAAAGTCACTGTCGCTGTGTCACCTGCACATATGACGTTCCCTGTACTACAGCATAAAGCCACCCTCCAGTCTCCCTTTAAAAAGCTTGTGACAGAGATGCGCATGCGCGGCTGGCTGGTGATGGACGCTTAGTCATTCAGCTCCACCAACCGCCGGCATAATAAAGAATATAAACAAGCTTAAAACCGATGTCGGTACAACGCAAACGAGCAGTATCAGCATATCAACACTCCCCGGTTCGGCAGATCAGCATTAGAACCAGATGGCGGCAACGAGGCAGAAAGCCCGACGCAAGTCGGATGTCAGGGCCAATTTCTCAGGACAAGGCAAGGCGGGGGCCGCGGAGCTGTCGGCGGTGTCGGATTCCGATTCCGCCCAGGACACCGAAGGGGCAAGAGCAGCGACTGAACAATCTAGAATCATTAAAAAAGAAATTTCCAGGCTCCTGGTGGATCTGAAATCTTTCTTCAGGGGGGAGGTGGAGGGGCTACGGCATGATCTAATGCAGATCGGGTCCAGAACCAATGACCTAGAGGAGCGCATGGAAGCCAGCGCGAACACACAGCAGGAAACAAACTCCCGCATACAAGCCCTAGAACAACGGGTGATGGAGTTGGAGGCCCGCCAGGAAGACGGGGAAAATAGAGATAGGAGGAACAATTTGCGAGTCAGGGAGATCCCGGAGGAAATCTTAGACCCGGAGGCACTGCTGACACGCTGGATGGCCTCCATCCTGCCAGATAAGCCAGAAGCTGACTTTCGGATGGACAGGTGCCACAGAGCCCTACGCTCTAGGCCACTGGCCTCAAATCCCCCTAGGGACGTGATCCTCCGCCTCCACTATTTCTCCGTAAAGGAGGAGGTGGGAAGGATAGCCCGGGCAACCCCCCATATCACCTTCGAGGGGATCACCCTCACGGTATTTCAGGACCTGTCGCCCCTCACTCTGGCCGCCGGAGAGCAGTAGGCCACGTTACATGGGCCCTAAGAGACAATGAAATAAGATACCGCTGGGCTTTCCCCTTTGCCCTAGTGGCCACAAAGAATGGAAGACCCCATGTCCTCAAACATCCTGCAGAGGGGGCAGCCTTTCTGAAAAGGCTTGGGGTGCAGGGAAATACGGCTAACTCCCCAGAGGGGGCCCAACAAGGTCCTGTCGCGGACTCCCCATCAAGTCGACAGGGTTCCTCTCCCCTGAAGGAGAGGAGTCTAAGTAAAAAAGATGGAAGCGGGAAAAGCCCATAAATCTCAGAAGAGATGAAAGCCAGAACTGTTTTGTTTCGCTTGTTGCGTCTTTATCATTCAGTTTACACCCTACATGTCAGCCAAGCCCTAAAGAAGACTTCTACAGGAGAGGGGAGACCAACTCCAGCAGGCCTCAAATGGCGGCTGCCAATGTCAACGGACTTAAACAGAGCGGGAGGACCCAAGATGGCATTCCCTTACCTCATGGAGCGGGAAGAGGGAGAAGAAGCGCGAAATCGTCCATGGCGGCGCAACTCCTGGCGGGACAGAATGCTCCGGCGGTGGGACCCGCCCAGGGAGCTGCCCCCGAACCAGCCCTCTCTCCTCTGCAGCCCGCCTTCGAATGAGGAGGACCCGCCCAGACCGGTGACGTCAGAGGGGTGGATATCGCGAGAGCGCTGGAGAAGAAGGCGAGGGAGTCGCGGTGACGTCAGGAGGACGGCGCCGACCCGGATATGTTGCGGGGCTCCTCGGCGGAGGCACGCGAGATCCGCCGCCGGGGAGATGCAAAGACAAAGTGGACATAAGCGAGGGAGGGGGGCAGGAGAGCGGAGATCTCGAGGTCAGGAAGGGGTGTCCGGTGTAGAGAGGGAAAGTATGAGGAGGGAGGTTGGATAGGGGGAGCATTAAAGGGGCGCTAGGGGGCACAGAGGCTACTCTCTACAAAATAAAACAAAAAAAAACAAAAAAAAAAACAATAAGGAATAAATCCCAGCGCTAATAGGCGCCTAGGGAAAAGGTTACCCCCGTTAGAGCCGTGAGAGACGGAGCTGGGGGGGCGCAAGAGGTTGCACAAAAGGCTGCAGAGGGGGAGAGTAGAAAGGGAAGAAGGCTAGAACTGAAGGGCTGAAATGGTTTAAAGTTTGGGGAAGTAGTATAGAAGTAGTATAGTATAGAGAAGGTAGAGGGTGAGAGAGTAGAATATAGAGGTTCACTATGGCCTACACCAGAATTGGGAGGGGGGAAAATAAATAATAAAAATACTACATTTAAAAAAAAAAAAATAAATAAATAAATAATAATAAATAAAAACAAACTGCCCTATCAGGACAATAGTTCAGAGTTTGGAGGTTAGGTTTTGGGTTTGAGTTCCGCATAACTGCTGGCGGGGAGGGGGGCGACCATCGCTCTGCCTGCAGTTATGTGCATCCGAGTCAGGAGATGGGGTCAGACCCAACTTTCTGACAAAGTCCCGGCTGTCCATGGCTGGACTCATGCGCCACGAGAGGGGACCAAAGGGGAGAGAGGTCCAGGAAGAACAGACTGCAGCCGGGCATTGAACCCGAGGTCCAGTAGGACCAATACGGTTCCTGTTATTTGTTTATGTGATATTTATATGTTACTTTCCCTCATGTTTCTTCCCCCCCCCACCCCAGCCCCATCAGGCGTTAGACGGATCCTGCCCGGAAAATGCAAGCACTACGGTTCGCAAACCCATCAGGAGTACAGGGCCCGGGGTAAGAATATTTACGCCTATACACTCTATCTGCTCACACAACTGATATACATATGGCGGTAACCTTTATGTCACAAAACGCCAAAGGGCTCAATACAGCAGCGGCAGCTCTTATTCGAGCAAAAGCCGCTGGCTGTATGTGGCTGGGAAGCGGGTAGCCGCGGCGCGTGGCGGCGCACTGTGACGTCACAGTCACATGCGCGCCCGGCTTCCCCGTCTTCCCCGTCTTCCCCAGGCTTCCCCGACACCCCTGGAGATGAAATTAAGGTAAGCGGGGGTTCGGGGAAGCAGAGGGGCAGAGCAGAAGGGGTACAGGGGTCCGGAAGGGTGTGTAAATTGCGCGCGATGGAGGAGGGGGGGTGAGTGGGGGAACGCGGCGGCGCGCGTGCATTACTGGCGGCAGCTGGGGCAGATCCCGGCATGCCGCCGGTATTTAGTGCAATAAGATATGTCGCTACTGTAGTCCGCACAAGCGGAGGATCGCCTTCACGGAGTTCAAAAGGAGAGGGGCTGAAGTGATCTTTCTCCAGGAAACACACTTCAGTTCTAGACACAGCCCTAAATTTATGGACTCACACTTTCGTCAGTTTTTTCTAGCGTCAGGGCCGGAAAAAAAAGGAGGGGTAGCTATATTAATGCATAATAACACCCCATTCCAAGTAGAAAAGATCAAAAGGGACCCCGGGGGACGGTATATCGTGCTGGTTGGGCTCCTCAAACAGACCAGAATCACATTGGCATGCATATATGCGCCGAGTGAAGGTCAGACAGATTTCTTTAACGTTTTTTTTCAAAAGCTGCAGCAGTGGGCCGAGGGTCATATTGTACTGGGAGGGGACTTTAACACGGTACTTAACCCGAAGGTCGATCGCTCGACATCCCAACAATCTATAAGGAAAGTGGGGAACGCCGCTCTCCTGAGGGGTCTAAGGCAAACTGGCCTAGTAGATATCTGGAGGGAGCAGCACCAAGGGGAACGCAGCTACTCCTTTTATTCCCATCCCCACGACAGTTACAGTAGGATTGACCACTTCTTTGTTTCGGGCAGAATGGTCCCACAAATATCCGACACAATCATACATGATATTACATGGTCGGACCATGCATCGATTGAGCTACGATGCACCCAAATTGGATCTGTCAGGCCGGGAGAAAATGGAAGCTAAACGAATCAATGATTAAAATTCCGGAAATACAAAAAAAAGTCAAAACTGAGCTATCAGCCTACTTCAGGATAAATAGTGGTAGTGTGACTTCCCAATCTATGTTATGGGAGGCTCATAAAGCCACAACCCGGGGGGTCTTGATCAGTATCGCTGCAAGTAGAAAAAAGAAAAAAGAGGCCAAATTAACGCAGCTCTATAAAAGGTTACATGAGCTCTCTACACTACATAACCGGACAGGTAGAGAGGATACCCTTAAGGAGTTGAAGGATGTCAGGATTGAACTGAACCTTCTCCTTACCTCCAGGGCCGAGAAAGACATGAGTTGGACTCAGAGGAAATTTTATGAGAAAGCTAACAAACCGGACACTATGCTGGCCACCAGACTCCGAAACCGGAAACCAAATTATAATATTCAATCTATCAAAACAAGTGGGGGCCAGTGTTCCTCAAACCCTAAAGTGATAGTGGGGGAGTTCGCGAAATTTTACGCACAGCTATACAATGGGGAGAAGGTGGTTCACAATGCAAGGACAAGTAGTAAGCTACGGAAATTCCTGGCAGACGCGGCCTTGCCACAATTGACCAGATTGGAGCGAGAGGCATTACAGAACGACTTTACGAGGGAGGAATTGGAGGCGGTAGTAAAAAACCTAAAAGCGTCAAAAGCCCCGGGCCCGGATGGGTTCTCCAATCTGTACTATAAAAAATTTATTGGAGTTCTGGCTCCTCACATGCTCCAGTTATTCAATGGAGTGGTAGCGGGAGAGCCCTTTCCGGGACAGATGCTCCAGGCGTCAATTTCAGTAATTCATAAAGAGGACAAAGATCCCACTAGCTGCCAGAGTTACAGGCCCATATCGTTAATAAATACAGATGTTAAAATCTATTCTAAATTGCTGGCCAATAGATTAAATATAATCCTGCCGAGGCTTATCCACCCGGATCAAGTTGGCTTTATTAGAAACTGACAAGCGGCCGACAACACTAGAAGGATTGTTGATATCATAGACTATATAGGAGCCAAGGAGATCCGAAGTGTGGCCCTAAGCCTAGATGCGGAAAAGGCCTTTGACAGGATTGATTGGCCATACCTGGAGTCCACGCTTGGAGCATTTGGGTTTGGGGGTTTATTCCAACAAGCAGTCAAGGCTTTGTACACGGCACCAACTGCTAGGGTGGTCCACCAAGGATACCCATCAGATCCTTTTCCAATTAGAAGCGGCACGAGGCAGGGGTGTCCGCTTTCGCCCTTGCTCTTCGCCCTATGCATCGAACCGCTCGCAGCGCAAATTCGGAACAACGCTGATATCTCTGGAGTGCAAATCCACTCACAGGAGCACAAAGTGGCTTTGTACGCAGATGACATCATTCTAACCCTTACTAAGCCGCTCGTCTCGCTACCCAACCTGTTCGAGCTTCTAGAGCGGTTTGCCCAGATCTCAGGCTTTAAAATAAATCAATCCAAATCAGAGGCCTTAAGCCTAAATATGCCAAGAGAGATGGAGAAGCTGATAGAACTCAATTTTGGGTTTAGATGGTGCCCTTCCTCCATGAAGTACCTAGGAGTGCAGATCACAAAACAGACAAGCTCCTTATATTCGGCTAACTATCCCAAACTGCTGAGGACTCTAAAAAAAGAGCTGCAGGATTGGAAGGCATATGGTATTTCCTGGCTAGGGAGGATCTATAGCGTCAAGATGAACGTCCTTCCCCGGATTCTATATCTGTTCCAAACTCTCCCAATCCCCGTGGTAAGAGCGGATATCGCAGGGCTCCAAAAATCAATATCCCAATTTATTTGGAATGGTAGAAAACCACGGATTAGAGTAAAGACGATGCAGAAAGCCAAGGAAGCTGGTGGCCTAGCGGTGCCGAGTGTTATATCCTACTACAAAGCGGCACAATTGTGCCAAATTACGCAATGGCACGGTGACCCTGAGCTGCGGCGATGGGTGGCACTGGAGAGGGAGGTGTGCGCCCCGCTGGAGCTCATGGACCTGATCTGGTACCCGAGGAAACGGGTGAGGGATGTTCTCATTCCATTGACCTCTGTACTCAACTCACTCTCGGTCTGGGAGGCTTCCAAAGATAATAGTTCATTAACCTCCAAACATACTCTGATGGCACCTTTATATGGCAACCCGGACTTTGCTCCTGGTCTGACAGATAAGAGCTTCCCGCTCTGGCGTAAATCAGGGGTTAGACGGTTGAAGGACCTGGAGGTTAAGGGAAAGATCAAATCCTTCGAATCATTACAGTCGGAAACAGGCATTCCTAACACGGATTTTATGAAATACCTCCAGGTCAGGGCATATTATAAAGCACACCCGGTGAGACCACCGCTGACAAATTTTGAAAAGCTCTGTGCGCGCGGGACAGGCACGCGGGGACTGATCTCTGCCTTATACAGAGAGGTGGTGAATACGGACACAGACAGGACAGTCAAATCCCGTTTCATGACTCAGTGGGAGGAGGATCTTCAGGGCCAACTAGAGGACGAGGACTGGGCCGAGGTATTTAAGGCCGCGGCCACTAGCTCCATCTGCACAACATTGAAGGAGAATTCGTATAAAGTATTACTACGGTGGTATCTCACCCCAGTTAGATTAGCTAAATTCAATCGGGGATCTTCCCCGCTCTGCCCCAGGCAGTGCGGGGAACAAGGGTATCTGGTTCACATGTTGTGGTCTTGCCCGAAAATAGTGCCGATCTGGACCCAGATCCGAGATTGGCTGCATAGGATCTTTTTGGGGCTCAAAATCCAGCTGGACCCGTGGCTGTTTTTGTTAGGTAAACCTACGAATGAGGTATCTCGGTCGGGTAACAAGCTGATAGCACACTTTGCTACCGCTATGAGGTGTGAGACTGCAGCACTGTGGAATCAGAATGCGATTCCTTCTATAGACAAAATCAGGAACAGAATTTGGTTCATATGCCGAATGGAGAAGTTAACGAGTTTAGTTAACGATTCGGCCGATAAATTCGAAAAAGTCTGGTCACTGTGGTTGGCCCAGACCGATATTCAGGGGATGAATGAGGCCACAATATGGCTTTAATAGATGTAAGTGGGTCCTCCTTGGATGATGGACGGGGAGCTACTCGGGACGTTCGGACGGCAGGGCTCCCCCAGGGCAGTAGTACTATCCCAACTGGCACGAAGTTGAGTTGCGGCAGCAGATCGGGCGTAGGGTTCTCGGTGAAGAGATCAAGAGCTGAGCGATAACAGAGCCGGCGCAGGTCGTCGAATCATCATGTAGTAAGGGACTCGTCTACGCCTCTCCCTCCCTACCCCCCCCCTCCTTTCCCCCCCCATACTTCCCCGTATTTGTTGTCTGTCTGTTGAGGTCTTGTCCTGTGAGTTTCCCCAACGTGCGTCCGTCATCTGTAGTTTGTCCTTGCAAGTGAAGTGTATACATGGAATTACTATCAACATAATGTAACCCTTTGATTGTATGCACTAAAAACCAATAAAAACAAAGTTGAAAAAAAAAAAAAGCTTGTGACAGTAGGGGGTAGCCGGTCTTCATAAATAAAGGTGAAGCCCAGCAGGCTTCCACCTAAAAACCGTATGTCAAGGGTTGAAGTGTGAGCTCTTGGGTCTAGTATTGCACTCTAATATGTTTCCCTGTACATGTGTTCCCATTGTACTGTCCCCCGTAGCTTCCTGCACTAGGCATGCCATACTGTATGTGGTTAGGTCCCTTAGTAGGAGAACCGCGACTTTGGGAACGGGAGTGTAAGTGTGGAAATTGGGGGGCAACTAGACTTAAAATCTGTGTAAAATGTTGCTGACCGGAGTAGCCGGTTCTATTGGTATTTCACCCTCAAATCACGTGTGATTTGCGGGTACCCTCCTGTAGATGAAGACGGGATGCAGTATGGAAGTCCCATGTGAAGTATAGCAAAAACCTGACCTGTTTTGGGCATTACCTGTTCCCCTTGCTTCAGAAACAAAAAAACTTTGGTAATGTAAGTTTTAGGTGGGATATTTGGGTCGAAATATATTTCTCTTGTTTGCAGGAGTTCGGGGGACCCAGGTACTGGGGGTCCTTAATTCTCCCCAACATGCAGGCATGTTTTGTGGGAACACAAGGTTAATTACACCGAAGCTGCACCGTGTCCCCAAGAATCCTGGTTTTGGAGCCCAAGTATCCCAGACCCATTTCCCCCACAGGTATAAGCTTCCCCAAACATATACTTTATTAAAACATGTTTTATAGTGTTTTGTGCATTTTTAATAAATGTCTATACAGTCAGCAGCCCGGGCATCTACCGAGGTGCTGGGATGTCTGGAGGATGAGGGAGGATGTCCAGAGGTGGCAAAACCACTTGGTGAGCGGGGAAGGACAATTTGCCAGATCCGGAGAGCAAAGGACACACCGTGGGGACACCTTTTCGACTGCGAGGCCTGGTGGTGCTTGCCCAGTGGGTGGCAATGGATGCAGCTCGTAGGCACATTTCCAATTGGTTAATCCATATGACCCGTCCACTCGGCTTTTCGAGCCGACTTGGCATGCCTCCTCTAATGTCAGCCAAGAGACGAGCTCCTGTTTCTATTGGCTAGTGGGAATTCCCAAGCTCTGATTGGTCGCTCCTCCTACTTCCATGTTGAAGATAGAATGGTGGGTGTTTGGCCTTTCGGTGTGGTAGCGGGAGGACTTAACCCCTTCATTTCTTTAGCTAACGGTAATGAAGGTGTTAACCCCTCCCGCTACCTACCCGGTAGGACTAAAAAGCCATCCTTGGGGCTACTTCCACCTTCACCCACCCCCGCTACACACAATACAAAATAATACATACAACAGCCCTACTACCCACCTCCTAGGCCCCCAATAAATAATTACAATATCTAATACACAACAATACACAGCCAACCCTCTGTGCCCCCCTCCCCCATAAAACCAAGATTTATTTTTTTACACACACGATTAATATCCCAGTCCGGTGGGGGTCCCCGGTGGTTACAGCAGGTGTCTGCAGGCCCTACAGTGCACCCCGGGGGGTACCCATGGGTGTCTGGGGGCCTATGGGTGGTCCCCACTAGGCTCTGTGGGCCTCCAGGTGGTACCCGTGTACAATGGGGGTCCATGGGTGGTCTCTGCGGGTGTCTGGGGGTCCCGGGTCATCCCCACGGGTGTGTGGGGGCCCTTGGGTGGTTCCCACAGGGGTCTGGGGGCCCTTGAGTGGTCCCTGTGGTTCCCCCACAGCTGTGGGGCCCCTGGTTCTTCCCCGCAGGTGTCCCCCATTGGGTCCTCAGGTGGTATACCCATGGGCATCTGGGGGTCCTCGGGTGGTACCTGTGGGTACCTGCTGCCCTGCAGTACCAATCCTGTATGTGGTATATGCGTATACCCCCCTCCCAAACACATATAGTACAGTAATGGGCAAAATAACTATTATCCAGATATGGATAATAAATTATTTGCCCATTATTAAACATAAAATTAGCCAGCATAAATAAAAACAGTTCTACTTACCCCATGCATTTTGAAGGGCGTCCTCGTCAGCTTACTACAGGTCCATGTCCGCCGATGTCAGCAAGAATACATAATAAATACACTGTAATGTCCCCTAGCCCCTTAATCACCTTAGCGATTAATAACCGCAAAAGTAATTAAAAACAGAAAAGACCGCTCCCTTTGATGAATATGATCAGCAGGAGACAGAGCGGGAGCATCAGATCACCAAATATTTCTGTCAGCTAAAACAGCTGCAAGAAAGCCTGGCATATATAATGAAGCCGCTAAAATTTCAAATGAAGATGGAGACCCCCATATCCTTGAAGGGACGGTGTCATCCAAATCAAAAAGGCGGAAAAAGGATGGAATTCTATCTAATTGTTGATGCATCACAATTTTTCTACGTCCCCTATTGCTGTGGACTTTTTGGGACTATATAATCTAAGGCGGAAGGACTATTTCTGCATATTTTACCCCCGAGGAAGCGGATCAATCCACGAAACGTGTAGGATGACGTCACACACCCTGCGTCTTGGCGTTCAAGCGTGCATTTCTGTTATCTACTACCATCGAGGATTGTTGCGGCAACACAGGCATCATCTCCCTCCGACGGCGTAATCTCGCGAGAGAAGGAGAGGTAGAGCTGTTTGCTGGTAGTGGCGCTGAGGTCGCGAGCCGGAGAGGTCTGGCGGTATCCAACAAGGTAGGTCCCTATCGATCACCCAGCAGGTCTGGGTAGGAGAAGGAGGGGACATCCATGCAGGATAGCTGAAGCAGAGGAGCAGCCATTCCTAAACTAATCTACATGCGCTTGACCTACTTGCAGCTTGTAAGTAGGATTCTTATAGTTGCCGGACGCCGGAGAAGTGGATGTTATATTTTTATATATTTTTTTTGTTCTTAGATTTTTGTCTTTTTTAATATGTAATTAATAGAATTTTTACTCATCTTTTTTAATGCTTGCTTTATCACTCTAAAGTTTTTTTTATTTTTTTTATTTTTTCACATGATTAATTAATTTATATAGGTGCATTGTCATTTAACAATATCACACTATGTTATTTTGTTTATTTCTTTCCATGTCGTGAGCGACGGCTGGAACCATCATTTCACATCCTTAGAATTTTTGGGAACAATTTCAGCACTTTATCACATTCCTACGGTTGTATTCACATTTGTTGTAATGTAATTTATTGAATCTTATTTGAGTGTTATTCACTTTATGTAGGTGTAAGGGCGCCCCCAAAATCTGTTTTTGTTGTATATTGTTCACTTACTTAGGGTAGTTACTGTTTTAGTTGGCAACCCCCATTATTTAATTCACTCATTATTTATATTAGAGTGTTATTTATTGTGTTGTATTTTATACGAACATTATTTGAATAGCGCTACACAGTACACACTTTTTTCTTTGTTTATTGAGCCCCACGTACTATGTAGGGTCTGTTTTTCCACCTTATGTTTATTATTACTCTTTTGTCTTTATGTTCATGAATAGTTTTTGCCTTCCTCACACTTTCATTTTCTGTTGTCTTTCTTTTCTGGTTACTTAATTGTCTACCCCCTCCTCTCCCCCCAACCCCCTCCTTATATTATGGGATTGGTTGTATTCATTTTTCCGTGGCTTTTTTCTTGGGACCCTTTAGCTTGTTGCCATCAGGAGGTACTACATAGCTGTTGAATGACCTCATAACTGATGTGGTCCAGAAAAGACGGAGCTAACAAGGTGTGCTATGCAGACGGCCATCCCTTCTGGCCTTTTGATCCCAAAATACATTGGTTCTAATGCAAGAATGTCGACCTGAATAAATCAATGTTGTAGGTCATGTGAGTCTGCAGTCAGCCTTGGAGAGTGCTGGTTCGCCAATAATATTTCAAAGAATATATTTAATACAATAGCCAAGAAGCAGAAATATTGGGAACCTAGGCAATTTACACAGTATGTTTTGTATTACTGTATTTTCCCTGTGGTGTTTTCCTGTTTTTTTAATGATTATTTTTGGAAAAGAGTACTCAATAATTGTCTAAGTTATACTCTGATGATCTCTGACCTCAGACCCAACCACTCCCACTACGTCAACAGATTGCAGGAAATGCGAAATACTCACCTGCAGCAATTGCTCCAACCAATGGGATGAGGGTGAGGTGCACAGGGTAATTCCAGGCCCCAATGATCAGAACCACACCAAACGGATCTTTGCGAATAAAAGCGGAGTCAAAGGAAGTAGCCTGAAATGTATGAAATGATCCTCAGTGTATGAAACCATTCCCTATGTAACACATGTACCCCCACCCTCCATGAGGTGATGTGACTACAGCGTGTGTGGTGCAATACCTGTGGCTCACAGGAGGTCTGAGCCTCCGCTGCAGGGAGCCTGGGGTGTATCCGGAAACAATGTTTGTCAGCACCTCCACCTGTAACGGATCCTACGATGTGGAGTTGCCTGTTACAGGACCCATATGTATGTATACATATATATTTACACAATAACCAATCTCTTGGTAACATAAAATAACAGTTTACTATATATATATATATATATATATACTATATATATATATACACAGTTAGGTCCGGAAATAATTGGACACTGATACAAGTTTTTTTATTTCAACTGTGTACCAAAATAAATTCAAGTTACAGTTAAATAATGAATATGGGCTTAAAGTGCAGTCTATAAGCTTTAATTTGAGGGTATTCACATCCAAATTGGAGGAAGGGTTTAGAAATTACATCTCTTTAATATGTAGCCCCCTCTTTTTCAAGGGACCAAAAGTAATTGGACAATTGACTCAAAAGCTGTTTCATGGACAGTCGAGTCAATCTCCTGATCTCAACCCGATCGAGCATGCATTTCACTTGTTGAAGACAAAACTTAAGGCAGAAAGACCCACGAACAAACAACAACTGAAGACAGCTGCAGTAAAGGCCTGGCAAAGCATCACAAAGGAGGAAACCCAGCGTTTGGTGATGTCCATGCGTTCCAGACTTCAAGCAGTCATTGCCTGCAAAGGATTCTTGACAAAGTATTAAAAATTAACATTTTATTTATGATTGTGTTAATTTGTCCAATTACATTTGAGCCCCTGAAATAAGGGGACTGTGTATGAAAATGGTTACAATTCCTAAACGTTTCATACAATATTTTTGTTCAACTCCTTGAATTAAATCTGAAAGTCTGCACTTCTATTGCATCTCGGTTGTTTCATTTGAAATCCATTGTGGTGGCGTACAGATCCAAAATGATGAAAATTGTGTCAGTGTCCAATTATTTCTGGACCTAACTGTATATATATATATATATATACATATATATATATATAAATACTACTGGTTGCAGCTACCCACCAGCCTCACACAGCCGTAACCACCCACCAACGTCCCACAGTCTTGTCCACAGTCCCCACAGTACCTTATGAGGCCCTCGGGAACTCTACCACCCTAGTGTCAACAAGGATATAACCCCACCCTCTATATGTGGTCAGCGCTGCCACAGTACTGTGTGTTGGTGCACTTTGGCGAAGGTACCTGTCGGGTGTGTCCACACCAGGGCGAGCTGTGTCCTGCGGCGGGGTTCACGGAACCAACTGAGCTTGGCAACTCTGGTGTGTCCGTTCTTGGGGGAATCTCCACGTAAGATGTCCACCTCAGCGATGGTCTGTTCAGGGGTGATCGGGTCCCAGACCACTAAGGGCCAGGATGCCGCCGCATCCTGGCTGTGTCCCTCACTTATGCTCCATCTACAGGGCCGTGTCCCTATTCTATGGGCCGTTCCCTGCAGCAACCACAAGCTGAGGGGAGTTATGGCCTAGCTGGGGCCTAAGGGGGTGATTCTGGCCCAGTGCAGGAGTCACAGACCCCTGCACATACATCCTACTCCTATCCTGTCCCAGCACCGACTGACTACCGTGGGCTGTGCGAGTGAAATGTATCTTCTGTTGTGCAGAGGAGAGCTGCAGCCCTATTGGCTGTGTGGCATCACTTGGTTCGCTGTCCCTATGCCTGATGGGACTTCCTCTACCTAATGGCCGCCACTCACAGGGTCCTTCTGCGCATGCGTGAGTCTTGCGCATGCGCAATCAATTTCAATATGGCAGCGCCCTGCTACGGGAGCCGCCGGCACCTTGGTCGACATACCTAAGCTCCGAAGAGCCTGTCTAAGCTTCCGCACGCACCAGAGGCACCTGTGCACCACCCGCCGGCAGCCACGCGAAACCCAACACTCACGGCACACACCACCGCAGTGGAGGTAAGGCGGGTGGGAGCCCAAGGGGACCCGGGCTACACACTTCCCCTGGAAATACCCCAACACCCTCGCTTGGAACAGCGCAACATACTTATATACAACAGTTATATAATAAAAACACATCAAATCATATACAACTTATCACATTTCTATCGGCTTTACATAAGATTGTACCTTTCAGTGAACATCACTATGACGGATTTCACTCTACTGCGGGCCCACTGCTGAGCCTCATAATGGGGTGCCCCAATTTCATCATAGGTCATCCTTATTGGAGGCTGACTAACTCTTTGGCTCCTGCGGAGCTGCTCTTCAGCCACTCCCTCTGGAGAGTAACAAGCATAGTCCTAAGGCTCAGCCTCTCCCATTGGGGGTAATAATGTCTCTGAACAGTCTCTTGCTGGCACAGAGCATGGGCTTTGTGGATCCAGAGACTGACTGGTTGGTGCCACCCTAGTAGGCTTTTGTCGAGAGGGCCCTTTACCCATAGCTCCTCCGGGAGATGCTCCTTGAATTCGACGGTCGATTTGGGAGGGTCCCTCCATTGGATCTTCTACAGTCTCTTCACCCTCTGGGTGATCAGTAGTGGTCTCCGAGATAGATTCGGAGCTATCGTTTGATTGGTCAGGCTCACCGCCCAGTGGTGTAGCCAGTATTTCTGCTTCCTTATCCCCCACTTGTGGAATGGGGAGGAGGTGATTACGATGCCAGACCTTTACTCGGCCCTCAGTGTCTTTGATACGCTAGACCGGGAGGCTCGGCATCTGTGACTCTACCGTCATAGACACTGTCACACCAACGGTCAGCAAATTTATGTTTTCCAGGAACGCCTAGATTGCGGAGAAGCACTGCATCACCAGGAAGGATTTCCCGGTGTCTGACCTTATGGTCATAGCAACTTTTGTTGTTGTCATTGAGTTTAGCAGCAGACGTCTTGGCTTGCTGGTAAGCCTGTTGCAGATTTGCCTGAAGTCTTTGCACATATTTAAAATGGGTGGCATTGTGTATCACATCCGTCAATTCCCATAGACGTACATCCACTGGCAGTCTAGCTTCTTGCCCAAACATAAGGAAGTATGGGGAGAATCCAGTTGACTCGTGGCGGGTACACGTGCACCAAGGCTTCCACATGTTGGCTCCATTTGGTCTTCTGAGCGCCCTTCAGAGTTCCTAGCATGTCCAACAATGTCCTGTTAAACCGCTCTGGCAAGGCGTCTCCTTCCGGATGATATGGGGTCATCCGCGATTTGGTGATATTCAGCATTTTGAGCAATTCCCGAATCAAAGTGCTCTCAAAATCCCGGCCCTGATTGGAATGAAGACGGTTTGAAAGACCATAGTGCACAAAGTATCTTTCCCACAGGATCTTCGCTACCATGATGGCTTTCTGGTATTTAGTGGGAAAGGCCTGGACGTATCGTGTCTAATGGTCCGTGATGACCAACATGTTGCATATTCCTCTGGCAAAAAGAAAAGTATGCGCAGTCCCAACAAAAATCCCTCTGTATCCAGAAAGCGATGGTATCCCTCTGCTGCTTCCACTCTCCTGTGATCAGCGGGGTTAAACTGGAACATGTACACAAAAAGGAAGCGCAAAAAAGAAAAAAACATCAGTCAAAATTGTTAAAAAAACTTATAACAATGGACTCAAATTTACATACTAAAAATCACATAAAAAATACATGATGCAATGAGTGGATCCTAGTAGACCCAATAACCCACACAGTCTAAGCACTAATGGGGGGGTTCCCAAGTCACAAAACCACAGAACTACAGATGGACTTGTTCAGGGTAAAAATAGATGTTGCTGCTTACATATGAAAGGGAACGCACAATTGGGGCTGACCCAGGAAGGATAGATGTCTTGATATGCAAAGAGACTGCAGGCTGACAGCAAGACAAAGGGGAAAATATTTCTAAAACTGGACAGACATTGCCTTAGCACACAAAGGTGCTGACCCAGGAGAGCAGAGAGGCTTCCTTACAGCTAAAAGAAACAGATAAGACTTTCTTATGGGACTGTTGTATATCTGCATAAATGTATATATATATTTGGGGCTGGTAATTAGCTTAGCTAACCACCCAGTTAGAGATGGCTGGACTACATGTGTAGATATTCTCCAAAGTGGAGTAGGTTTTCTTTTTGCTGTGTTAAAGGGACAGGCACAATAAAGCCTAAATTTAGTTTCACTTTAAACAATCTCCATTGCGTACCTCTGCACACGTCTCTTACAAGCACCATATGCTGCAAATTCTGAGGTAGGACCAATTGTCTTCTGGTGGTTGTGATATTGTACCACCCGATAGAGTAAACAGTTGTCTATTTCGAACTTGTCTGCTTCCCTCATCAGTAAAGCAACCATGTCACTAGGAGCACATTTCAGGAGGTCAGGTTTCTTCCTTTGAACGGCTTGGCGGATGATACTAGTTACTGGGTTCCTTAGTTGTTATTCTACTATATCTTTCAACCGTATGATTTTATCGTGGGTTATATTCATCCCCTTTGGATCGCAGTAAGCGGCAGGAATAGCCTGTGACTGGCATCCTAAGGAATCCGCTACCCGTAGTTCTGAAAAAGGCCACTCGGTCATTGATAATGGCAGACGTACTGCACATAGCTCACACCCCTGGCCGCGGGATCTCTTTCCATTGATCGTCATCTGGGGTGGCACTTAGCCCTGGCCTTTGAGATAGGGCATCAGCTCCAATGTTCAGGGTCCCAGGTTTATACTTCACGGTGAAGTTGTAATTTGATATTGCTGCCAGCCATCAGTGACCGGAAGAATCCAGCTTGGCAGATGTCAAGATGTAAGGGAGTGAATTATTATCCGTTCTTACTTCGAAATTGACTCCGTAGAGGTAATCATGGAGTTTGTCCACGATAGCCAATTTGAGAGCAAGAAACTCTAACTTGTGCACGGGATAGTTTTGTTCACTGGGAGTCAGACTGCGGCTGACATAGGCCACGGGCTGGAGTCCCTCTGGGTGTTTCTGATGTAGGACTGCACCTAGTCTAGTGAGACTGACATCCATGTGCAGAACGTAGGGCTGTTCTGGGTCAGCATAGGCAAGGACCGGTGCTTCTGTCAGGCTTTTCTTCAGGCCCAGGAAGGCCTGTTCACATTCAGGCATCCACTTATCGCTGGACGGTTGACGGGCCGAGGTGGCCTTTCGCCCAGTATCTTCGGGGTATATCTTCAGTAGATTGTTCAGGAACTGGGCCCTACGGGAGTACCCCTCCACAAAGCGACGGTAGTAGCCACAGAAACCGAGGAATGAGCAAAGCTCCATGACATTCGCTGGGCAAGGCCAGTTCACAACAGCTTCCACTTTGGCCGGATCAGTGGCGATTCCCTTGGCAGACACAATGTGTCCCCTGTAGGTCACGAGGTGTGTCAGAACCGGCACTTGTCGAGTGACAATTTCAGTCCTTCTTTCCCAAGGCGGTCCAGTACTTTAAGCAGCCATTCTTCATGTTCCTCCAAGATCTTACCAAAGACAATAATATCGTCCAGGTATACTAAGCACTCCCAAGGATTCATGTCGCCAATAGTTTTCTCCATTAGGCACTGAAAGTTTGCAGGGGCTCTACAGATGCCTTGGGGCATGCGCATAAATTGATAGAACCCCAGGGGGCAGACAAAGGCTGTCTTCTCCTGGTTCTCTTAACTTATTGGCACCTGGTAGTACCCAGATGGTAAGTCCAGGACACTGAACCATTGGCTCCCGGTTAGGGCATTGAGAATCTCTTTGATGCGAGGAAGAGTGTACTGGTCGGGAACAGAGCGGATGTTCAGTGTTCAGTAATCCACACAGTCTCACGACTCATTTTTCTTCCTCACCACCACTATGGCGAGGCGTAGGGGCTCGGAGATTCAGTCACAATACCTGCTGTCTCCATCTCTTGTAAGACGTTCCTTACATCATCCACATCCCTAGGGGCGATGCGACGAGATTGTTCACGGAAGGGGGTGGCATCCCTAAGCCGGATAGTTTTTGGGGCGCTTCAGCTGCAGCCCACATCCATCTCTTCTGTGGAGAATACCGCCTGCCGTTCTTCCAATCTGGAGGTCAGTCGGTCATTCCCTTCGGCCGATATGGTTGAGTCCCCAAAGTTGAAAGACAGCTCTGCTGGATGCTCTGTGACTGCAGCTGTGCTCACATGAGGCCTAGACTCCATGGGCGTGACAGGATATATTCTCCCCAATCGTCGCCCTTGATCAAAAGCCATAGGGTACGGAGAGATATTGTGAACCCACACATTAATTCGATCAGGAATCGTGGAAGGCTATTCCCGTAACTCTGGTATCAACTTATATCCTCTCTGGGCATCTTCTTCTGGCATGCTCTCCAGAGAGAAGAGGTGGTCGGCTTAGTCTCGGTCGGGGTAGCAGCACCAAGCGCTGCACTCCCCCTGGTGGATCTCCATCAACCCTGCTCGGCAGTGGAAGAGATCCCCATGACGGTCTAAGGCAGATATCTTGTTGCACTCCCCCCATAGGATAGGATGGAGGTTTAGGATGGACAAAGGCAGTTCATTGGTTTCCTGTAGGTAAAACCTGATTATTGCTCGCACTACAGTATATCTGTGTTAGTTCCCAGGATGATCGGGTACTTGGACTGCTCTTCTTCTGAGGGACATATTAATTGCTTCCACACTCATGGGGTGCGACTTGCCTGTGTTCAACTGGAGTATCTCAAGTTGAACCTTCACGATCCCATCAATGGGATAATCCTCATTGCTTAGCCCCCTCACCTTCATGTGCTCCGCAAACTGCAAGGGAAGGAGTATAAGGTGTTGATCATAGAATTTTCAGTATACGATGGTAACCTGTAACCCAGTGTCCAACATGGCGGATGACTAGACACCGTCCAGAACAACCCATACGATGGCGGAAGGGCCTTGGCTCAGGAGGGGATTCGGAGGGCCCTGTCTCGGCTGTCTGTATGCGGCAGATAATGGACCGAGCAGAGCTCATTCTACTTGGAGTTTTCTTTTGTTCCTTTTCTGGGCATTCCTTGGAGAAATGGCCCTTCTGACCGCAGCCGTAGCAGATGACTTCACTGAGGTCAGGGCGAGCTTTGTACGTGGGGGATGCTCTTCCTGATGGACTGGACTTGACGGAGGGTGACTTGGGTGGAGTCTCCTCCTCACGACTATAAGGTTTCTTGCCTTTTGGAGTGGATGCTCCCTGGGTGTCACTCTTGAGGTGTTCTTTGGTCTTTTGGGGTCATGGAAATGCAGCTGCACCTCGTGTCTTCTGATGTGCCGCATCAAATCCATGTAGCTCGGAAGCACTGTGGTGGCCGGGGCAGCCCGCATCACCAGAGCCATGGGGTGGGACGGAAGGGTCCCCAGGGACAGTTTGCGGACAAAGGCGGACAAGTCTTCTCCTTTCTGGCGGAGAGCATTAAACTGCACCATTAGCTCGTCTTCATCGTCCTCGCGCGGGTTAGCATTTCCACCAGCTTGTGTGCCGTAACTTCTCCTTTTACGTCTCGATACATTCTTACCAATTGTGCGGCCGGTGGTCGAAGACACTCAACCAGTCTCTGTCGCTTGATGGCTTCCGAACACGACAACTCATCTAACACGTGAATGGTATGTTCCCTCCATGTCACAAACCCTTCTTCTCCTGAGGGCGTTGGTAGTATCCCGGAGAAGGCCTTGATCTTCTGGTAATTCTGCGCTTGAGATGACATATAGTTAGAGCTTCCACTAGTTGTAATGTCACGCCCAATATAGAGCCGCCACTGGCTGAGCGACTATGGGTCCCTGGCCCGGTTCTAGGGATTGGTGTAAAACTTATCGTTAGTCTGTCAGGGGCAGGTGATGTTGGGGGGCTCCCGGCCCAGCTGGTGATCCCCTGCCGGGTATCGGAAGTGAATGTTACCCGAGGTAGAGGTATGTCCGGTCTGGCTGGAGTACTGGTGGCCATATCTTGGATTCTCCAACTCTCGTGTTTGGAATGGAACTTGGGGACCTGGTTCGGTGAAAACTCGTTAGAAGTGGGTCCCGCCGCCGGGGAGGTAACGTAAGTAAAGGTTGCCCCGGGGTAAATGAGCGGGCACCCTTGCGGTAAGGTCTGTGGTAGGTATACCACCTTACTGAGGGGCACTGTCAGGGCATAGTTCTTGTTCTACAGCCAGAAGGATGGGGTTCTCTTGATGGTCAGGGTGGTAGCTCTAACTGATGAGTCTGGCTCCCTCCAGCCCAGATAATATCTTTACTGTACTGCAGACAGTGAACATGGATGCTTGGGCGGGAACCCCTCCTACAGCGACCACATGTCGCAGAGGTTCTTGGAGTCTGGCGGCCCATTTGCTCACTTGTTGCGGCATGAGCATGGACATGGTGGTTTGGACAGTATCACTAGTTTAGATTACTGAGTAGGGCACCCCAGGGCTGAGATCTCACACACACACACACACAAAGTAGCGCTACTTACTTAAGTGGATACATTTTAAACTAAAATATAAACACATAAATTAAAATAATCTAACAAAACTCTTATTAAGTGAGCTAATCTGGTGATTAATAAAGCCAAACAGATAATGCAATAAACATAACAGTGTATAAAGTCCAAAAAGCATGTGTGTGTATAAGCAGCTGTTCAGCACCATATAACTGACATTATATATAGTATGTGTGTATGCAGATGATCAGCACCATATAATGGCCATTATATACAGTATGTGTGTACACTACCGACACAGTTTATTGCTCATCGGCCAGATCCGCAAGCCGGGAGATTTCCCGGCTTCCTAGTGGCCGCCCCTCGGCGTGCCGCGCGTCACCGACGCGCGGTCACGCGTCATCGGGAGCCTGCGCCCCCTGCACGCGTGTCCAGGGCTCCCCGAGGGAGCCCTGGTGTCCCGCGATGTGGGGGACGGCGGCAGGGGGTTCCGGGGGACCCGGCGGACCCGGCAGCGGGAGGGAGAGCGCCCCGATCGGAGGGCGCTCTTCCGCTGCTTCGGCGCGCGCCCGTCACCCTGCGGCACACGCCAGGCTACTGCTGCGGCCGAGAACGGGCAAATGCTCGAATAAACTCGGCCGCAGCAGTATGCAGATGATCAGCACCTATATAACTGACATTTATATACTCCAGGTAAGGGAGTTACAGAGGCCTTGCGCGATCTTCAGGCATTTAATTTAAATGCTTTGGGGAAGAGCACGGGGCCTCTGTAAGCGCCGCGCACCCCCCAGAAAATATTGTGCCCCCCCTGGGGGGCTCGCCCACCAGTTTGTGCACCCCGGATATAACTGCCATTATATACAGGGTGTGTGTATATGCAGATGTTCAGCACCATATAACTGCCATTATAAACCGTATGCGTGTATATGCAGATGCAGACCCTATAACTGACATTATATACAGTATGTGTGTGTATATGCAGATGTCGACCCTATAGCTGACATTATATACAGTATGTGTGTGTACAGATGCAGCGGCCGTTATTCGAACACTTCACGCGTTGTATACCTCGGAATACCCATGTCATGGCGCAGGATTTATTCCAACCATACCGCCCCTTCCCGCCGCGAGTGCAGAAAATGGCATTTTAGTGTTAAACACCTGAAATTGACACAGTAGCACAGCATCACAGTATTGTGCACATTACAATTCATTCATTTCTTTGCACACAAAGAAACAGAATCCATGAAATTCAAACAAAGCAACCTCGATAAACACGTGTGCCTGTGGTGATTGGCAGCGTTAATGCCAAGTGGAGTACAGCAGCGCACACGAAAACGGCTCTGTGATTTGTTCGAATAACGTTCGCTGCATCTGTATATACAGATGTAGACCCTATAACTGACATTAAATACAGGGTGTGTGTATATCCAGGTGTTCAGCACCATATAACTGCCATTATATACCGTATGTATGTATATGCAGATGTAGACCCTATAACTGACATTAAATACAGGGTGTGTATATGCAGGTGTTCAGCCCCATATAACTGCCATTATATACCGTATGTATATATATGCAGATGTAGACCCTATAACTGACATTAAATACAGGGTGTGTGTATATGCAGGTGTTCAGCACCATATAACTACCATTATATACCGTATGTATGTATATGCAGATGTAGACCCTATAACTGACATTACATACAGTATGTGTGTATATACAGATGTAGACCCTATAACTGACATTATATACAGTATGTGTGTGTATATGAAGATGTTCAGTACCATGTAACTGACATATACACCATGGATAATCTAACTTATGAGGAGAGGCTAGCAAAATGATATTTGTTTACATTAGAAAAGAGGTGTCATATATTCAGGGACAGTACAGGGAGCTTTCAAAAGAACTAGTCACAATGCCTGTACAAAGGACTCAGGGCCATCCCTTAAGGTTGGATGAAAGGAGATTTCACCAGCAACAAAGGAAAGGGTAAGTAAGGGCAGTTAAAATGTGGAATTCATTACTGTGGCGGTGAAGGGTTAACCACACCAATAATAAAGGTATTATGCCTGGCTGGTTAACCCTAAACCTTGTTGGGACTGAAGGGGTTAAACTGTATGGTCACCATAAGGCCAAATTTTCCTCTACACTATCTTTATTGTCCCCGGTTTGCAGCCCCAGAAGTTAGCTGCAGTATTCTGAATGAATGGGAAATGTGTAAATTGTATTTGCAACACAAGGGGGAGCTTATAGCGCTGTGTCAAGCGTCAGTTGAATAAGTGTGTCTGTGGTTAGCAGTTGCCTTGAAGTTCTGAAATGCAGACTCTTCAGAGAAAGTCTTAACCACAAAGTTAAGTGTATAAGTGGTCTGCGGTCTAGCTGAAGTGCCCGGAATGCATCAATGTATCCTGCGGTCTCGTTATCCAATTGACCTTAATTGATGGAATGCTTCTGTGGTTCCCGAGCCAGCAAGCAGCGATACAGTGTATGCCAAGAGTCAACCCGCAAACAAAATCACAGAGCGTATTCAATGAAGTGCCTAACTTCGGTTAGGAAAGAGCTAGCAATCTAATTTTTGGAGTGCAGCTAGGTAAAAGTGTGCCATGAACATACATATGGGTTTAATATTTGTTGCACATACAGAACCTACATATAACATTAAACTGTATTCCAATGGTGTTTTAACTGTAAAGGCAGGAACCCTTTCCTGTCAGCCCGGCAATTAATTCATTAACATGTAAATATGTTATGGATGAATGAGCTGAGGGATTTTTCATCTCCGTATTTCAAAGGGCATCCTGCTAAGTTGGGATATTGCTAAGTACCCGTTGCCGGTGCAAAGTATGGGCTATTCACACTTGGTAGCCAAACCCCAGACTTACTGTCGCCAGGTAAGAGGTTGGGCCCGGTATACTAAGCAGCTCAGGTGTTACCTTGACGCATGCTCTGAGCAAACCGGGAAGCCACTTCTGCCCTTTTTGCAAGCTACTGGCAAGTCGGGGATAGGTGGGAAAAGTTGTTCCCACGGGAGGATTGGCTGGGTATGTTAAAGATAGGATCCTTAACCCCTATCAAAATGCCTGCAACCCCCTCCTAGTCCGATTTATCTGTTCCATCTAAGATTCAACCAAGTTACAGCATCAACGGTTCCGGAGTGTGAGGGGTTAACTACATCGAAATGAAGATTTGCACCCCTCTTCCAGAATTCGTTTGAGCTAAGGATTCCCGAACGAATCCTGTAAGGACAAAACGAACATCTTTCCTCCGGCGGAGATATAGGGGTGGAAACTTGTGCCCATAGCCGAGGACTGTCGCACGGTTCTCAAATCGCGCACCCACTTGCATGCGTGCAGGGGTGCCCAGAGTCTTTGTTTTCAAGTCATTCGTTCTGTGGACATTTGATTTTATTTCCCCATCCCAGTAAGTGTTTATTAAGTGTAATTGTGAAGAATTGTGTGTTTGTCTTAAAAGGAAATCAATTACAATTTATTTTGCCCGCCTTGTTGTGCTCAATCCAGAATCCCGGTATTAATGTGTTGTTAAGACCAGGACCGTGACAATTACCCATGGAGACTGTCATGGCAGATACAATAGATTTGTTCAAAAAAAAGTTGGACATCTTTTTTAGAAAGGAAGGTATACAGGGATATACCTAATAAGTAAACATGTGAAGGATGTTGATCAAGGGAGTATTCCCCCAGACTCCTGGTTTTCGAGCCCAGATATCTCGGACTCATTTCCCTCACAGGTACAGAGGCGGCACATTTTATTTGAGTGCGGCTAGCTCCGCAAGCCGGGGGATGCCCCGGCATGCTAGCCGCACTCCCTCGGCGTGCCGTGCGTCATCGACGCGCGGTCACGCATCATCGGGTGCCTGCGCCCCCTGCACGCGCGTCCAGGGCTCCCCGAGGGAGCCCTGGTGTCCCACGATGTGGGGGACGGCGGCAGGGGGTTCCGGCGGACCCGGCGGACCCGGCAGCGGGAGGGAGAAAGCCCCGATCGGAGGGCGCTCCTCCGCGGCTTCGGCGCGCGCCCGGCACCCTCCGGCGCGCGCCAGGTTACTGCTGCGGCCGAGAACGGGCAAATGCTCAAATAAACTCGGCCGCAGCAGTAGGGGTTTCCCCAAGTCATATTATGTATTAAAAAAATATTTTATTGTGTTTGGTGCATTTTCTATAAATGTCTATTCAGTCAGCTCGGGCATCCACATAGGTGCCGGGATGTCTGGATAGACATCGTAGTTCAAAGAGGAGATAGGATGTTGAGAGGTATCAGGGTGTTAAATGGCCGTGGCAGAGCGGTGTACTGGGTCCGGAAAACATAGACCCCCTGAGGGGAGGACACTCTGGGGCCTGCCCAGTAGGAGGCAATGGGTTGACTAATGGAGGCAGAAAACCGTAGGGACGTTTCCCATTGGTCAATCCTTATGTCCCGTCCACCCGGCATCCCGAGCCGACTTAGCACGCCCCCTCCCCTGACGTCAGCCAAGTGGAAGGGAATTCCCACTGGACGCGCGTGCAGGGGGCGCAGGCACCCGATGACGCGTGACCGCGCGTCGATGACGCGCGTCATCGCCGAGGGAGTGCGTCTAGCATGCCGGGGCATCCCCCGGCTTGCGGAGCTAGCCGTAGTCAAATAAAATGTGCCGCCTCTGTAGTAGAGCAACCTGCTTTATTTTTGGAGCTAAGAAAGCCTGCCCTGCAGAGACTAAGTCAGACACGAGGTCTAAGTTCTCAATTTATAACGTACTGTAGCGGTCGTGGCTAGGGTTTTTAGCCAAAAAGAGGACCAGGAAGCCCGAGTGGATATCCCGGTCAGGGTAAGCTTTCCGAAGCATGCGCCCTGCACCTATTTGAGCCTAGTTTTCACCGCCAGTCCCCCAGTAAGTGTGTATTTCGTCTGTATTTTGTCTTTTCATTGTGAGTAAGCGGGTTCACTCGAAATAAACCTAATTTTATTCTACTACCTTGTTTTGCCTAGTGAATGATCCCGGTTAAAAGGTGTTAAAATTCCTGGTCTCCCGTGACATACATTATGAGTGTGTATATGCAGATGTTCAGTACCACATAACCAACATTATATACTGCACCGACACACTTTATTCGAGCAAATACCCAGTATGTACCTGGCAGATACCTGGAATGCGCCGCTCCTCACCTCTGACAAGCCCCGTTGCGTTTGCCTTCCCAGCCTGGGTTCATGCCTGGCTGATGGGCGGCTGATCTGTTAAATGATAATGATTAGGATTTAATAGGCTGCAATGCTTCGCGTGTCTACCAGATGGCATAAATTCATGAATTGTAATGCAGTATATATATATATACTGTGCAGTATTGCAGCCAGCGGGAATAAAATGCTTCAATCCCTGCCTGAAAATACCTCAATGCACTCGGGCAGAAAACAGTCACAAACCTCAATACACCCGGGTATACCCGAATTCGTGGGACTAGCCGAGCTCGAATAAAGTGTGTCGCCAGTGTACTGCGTGTGCAGATGTAGACCATATCAGTATTTCCTACACTACCAATATTATACGGTATATTTTGTATTTCTTCCAATGCATATGGAAAAGAGGAAAAAACCATACTATACAATAATAAAGCCAATATCACAATCACTCACATGTTATACTTCCCTCAGTCTCTCTTTGTGCCTGCGCTCTCATATCCCCCATCTGTGTCTGCACTCTCATTTCACCTCTCCCTACATCTCCCTCTTTAATCCTCCCCATCACTCACCAGGTTTTTGGAGACCTGCTCATCCTTCATCCAGGAGCTCAGGCTGTTTATGGCCAAATGGATCTCACTTTTCACCATGCCCAGCTCGGAGATCTCTGCCTCAAACTGGGGCTGAAACAGATTACACGAAAGGGAATATTCCACGAACTCTGTGACATGTTTGCATGATTTCTGTGTGAGACATTTGGGTGGGGAGGAGAATTTGTGTAAGACATGTGGATGGTGAGGGGGAGACTGTTTGAGACATTTGGATGGAGGGGGAGAGTGTGTGAGATATTTGGATGGGGTGGAGCTTATGTGTCCCACACCCCTTGTGTAGGTCTGTCCCTCTCACCTTGCGCAAGTCTGTCCCTCTCACCTTGCGCAAGTCTGTCTCAGTCTCTCTCACTGTAGTTCTGTCTATCAGTCTCTCTCACTGTCTGTAGGTCTGTCTATCAGTCTCTCTCACTGTCTGTAGGTCTGTCCCTCATTCTCTCTTACCATGTGTAGGTCTGTTTCTCTCTGTCCCTCTCACCTTATGTAGGTCTGTCCCTCTGATCTTGTGTAGGTCTGTCTCTCAGTCTCTCTCACCTTGAGTAGGTCTGTCCCTCAGTCTGTCTCGCCATGTGTATTGTAGGTCTGTCCCTCATTCTCTCTTACCATGTGTAGGTCTGTATCTCTCTGTCCCTCTCACCTTGTGTAGGTCTGTCCCTCTCATCTTGTGTAGATCTGTCCCTCTCATCTTGTGTAGGTCTGTCCCTCTAACCTTATGTAGGTCTGTCCCTCTGATCTTGTGTAGGTCTGTCTCTCAGTCTCTCTCACCTTGTGTAGGTCTGTCCCTCAGTCTCTCTCACCATGTGTATTGTAGGTCTGTCCCTCTCACCTTGTTTAGGTCTGTCTCTCAGTGTCTCTCACCTTGTGTAGGTCTGTTTCTCAGTCTCTCTCACTGTCTGTAGATCTGTCCCTCAGTCTCTCTCACCATGTGTAGTAGGTCTGTCCCTCTGATCTTGTGTATGTCTGTCGCTCAGTCTCTCTCACCATGTGTAGGTCTGTCCCTATCACCTTGTTTAGTTCTGACTCGCAGTCTCTCTCACTGTCTGTAGGTCTGTCCCTCAGTCTCTCTTACCATGTGTAGGTTTGTCTCTCTATGTCCCTCTCACCTTGTGTAGGTCTGTCCCTCTCAACTTGTGTAGGTCTGTCCCTCTGACCTTGTGTAGGTCTGTCCCTCTCACCTTGTGTAGGTCTGTCCCTCTCACCTTGTGTAGGTCTGTCCCTCTCACCTTGTGTAGGGGTTGTCCCTCTCACCTTGTGTAGGTCTGTCCCTCTCACCTTGTGTAGGTCTGTCCCTCTCACCTTGTGTAGGTCTGTCCCTCTCACCTTATGTAGGTCTGTCCCTCTGATCTTGTGTAGGTCTGTCCCTCTGATCTTGTGTAGGTCTGTCTCAGTCTCTCTTACCACCTGTAGGTCTGTCCTTCAGTCTATCTCACCATGTGTACATATGTCCCTTTCACCATGTGTAGGTCTGTATCTCAGTCTCAATCACCTTGTGTAGTTCTGTCTATCAGTCTCTCTCACTGTCTATAGGTCTGTGTGACGGGGGAGGGGTGCCAAGCGAGTATTAAAGGGGTCTCCCCCATTAGGCACCCCTTCCACCGTCTGGGAGGTGAGGGGTTAACCAGAAATGTACCCATAATACATATGTTCCCCTGCCTCACAACCAAAAGGTATGTCCCGTGGTTACCATATTTCCCACATTTAGAGGGATTTCATGTGTTTTTATTCCCCTGCCTCATGGTTAAATGTGTTCTATTTGCTAGATGTATATGTTGGTACAATTATTGGTATTTGTACCTTTACAGTGTATGTACCAACCACATACACTGGGATCAGGTCGGGAGGGAAAGGGTTAATTGCAATTACATGTTTATTGACCTTTGTTCTATTTCCCGCCTTTGCAGTCTCCATTTTGCAGCATCTCCATAGGTAGCCACTGGAGCCCCATGTTATCCTATGGAGATTCCGGCGATTTGGGTTCGATATCACAGAAGACCTGCAGGTGGCGCCCGAGAGGAGGAGCGGCATTTGCCCATTGAAAGTGAATGGAGTAATGCCTTTCAATGGGGATTCCTCGAGGCTGACCTCCGGAGACGAGCTGGCAGCCAGCCAGACCGCAAAACCACAAGAAAGGATACCATGCCTTTGAATTAGTTTTGATCACCAATTGGAGTGGGAAACTTTTGTTCTAGGGCATCCCGGAATAAACTTATTTTTGCCCCTAGACCCTAGGAACCCCCTCACTCGACCCCAACCGGGTCCGACAATGAATGGCGGCGAGAAAGGGTCGCACTCGCCACGAGGGTCGCACCATTGTCCGCAATGGCGGAGAAAGCCGCGTGGGTTCCAAACACTAAGTCTAAAACAGTGTAAACTGAAAACCCATAACTCTGGTTCCGTATGGACCAGAGGGCTGGGATTTGGCCAGCATGTAGTCACTGCTCCGGCATGACTGCATGGCAATTTCCAGCCCTCAACCGAACGGAGTAGGGTAAACTGTGAAAAAGTGTGAATTGCCCATTGACTCCAATGGTATCGTAGGTCCCATTGAATCCTATTGCGGCGCTGGCCCATGCATTTCCTATGGCGGCGCCGGCCCTACTGATTCCAATGGAGGTAAAAGCCGCGCTGTAAACGGCTACGTGTAAAACTGTAAAAACCTGAAGTCCATAACTCCGGTTGTGTGCGGACTAGAGAGCTGGGATTTGGCCAGCATGTAGTCATCGTTCCGGCATGACTGCATGGCAAGTACTGACCCTTTCTGTGAAACAGAACGGAGGCAGGTTAATTGTTTAGTTTGGGTTTCTGCCATTGACTTCAATGGCAGAGAAATGCAATGTGTGTAAATGTGCATTTAAAGTGTATTTCTATAACTCCGGTTCGGTGGGTCCCAGCGAGCTGAAAATTGGCCACCGTGTAGAATCCTCTCCGGCATGAGGATTTGGCAATTTGTAGCCTGCTCGGCCCAGCCAAACGGATTATTTTAAAATATATAATAATTGGGGAAATGTACTGTATTTTGTGTCTGGCATAAAAGCCCGGGAAAGATACTGGCTCTGCAGTATGTTAATGTCTAGGGTGCGACTATCTGTCTACAACAGGCCCCCTGATCAAAGGCTCCCCCACCCTGATTGTATATACTAGGGTGGAACAGAGCATGACTTGAGTAGTCTGTAAGTGTTGTAAATCACACTTACAGACAAAGGTTTTCCTGTCCAGATCTTCCTCTGGCAGACTGAGAAGCGCCATTCCTTTAGTGTGGGGTTAAAGAAATAAGACCTCAAACCAGGGAATGTGCGCATGTGTCAGCTAACTGGGGGCATGTCCCAAAAGGCTTCCCACGTTAGCTGGCAAAAGGTAATTGGGTGCAGGTAATTGGTAACCAATACCTGGCACCCAATGTTAGGGTATAGGGCTGAAACCCCATATAAATGAGTGTAAGCTCTATGCCCAGTGTCTTCATCTTTGTGTCTTCGTTACAACATCTACTTGTTACCTGTTGCCTGAATGAATTGCCAATCCAGATTCTGATTGCTTCATTGCTCAAACCCTAAGTAAGTGTATATATCTTATGTGTTATTTGTATATCCTGTGTGTTCACCTTTTTTAAGGAATAAACATTCTTTATTATATCTAAGTCGCATTCGATTCAACCCAGTTATTTGGTGTATATTATAACCCTGCACAAGCTCCCGTGACAGTCTGTCCCTCAGTCTCTCTTACCATGTGTAGGTCTGTCTCTCTCTTTATCTCTCACCTTGTGTATGTCTGTCCCTCTCACCTTGTGTAGGTCTGTCCCTCTCACCTTGTGTAGGTCTGTCCCTCTCAACTTGTGTTTATTTATTTATAAAATATTTTACCAGGAAGTAATACATTGAGAGTTACCTCTCGTTTTCAAGTATGTCCTGGGCACAGAGTAAGACAAATAATACATGGTTACAAATACAGTTACATAAATGAACAGGGTATACATAATATACAAGACATTGCGTGCACAGTTAAAGAAAATATATATTATGGGCGTATGAAACAGTTACAGACCAGATTAAAATGTGTGACAGCCTTAGTTTTGAAAGAACTTAAACTGGTGGTGGATGTGAGAGTCTCTGGTAGGTTGTTCCAGTTTTGGGGTGCACGGTAGGAGAAGGAGGAACAGCCGGATACTTTGTTGAGCCTTGGGACAATGAACAGTCTTTTGGAGTCTGATCTCAGGTGATGAGTGCTGCAAGTGGTAGGGGTGAGGAACTTGTTCAGATAGCTGGGTAGCTTGCCCATGAAGAATTTAAAGGCAAGACAGGAAAGGTGAACTTTGCGCCTAGACTAGTGATGACCAATCTAGTTCTTTGAGCATTTCGCAGTGATGTGTGTTGTAGTTGCATTGGAGAACAAAACAACAAATTGAATTGTAGAGTGGGTCAAGTTTGCTAAGGTGGGTTTGAGGTGCCGAGCCATATACTATGTCTCCATAGTCAATAATTGGCATTAGCATCTGCTGTGCGATATGCTTTCTGACCAGGAGACTTAGGGAGCATTTGTTCCTGTAAAGTATCCCTAGTTTGGCATAGGTCTTGGTTGCCAGGGTATCAATGTGCATCCCGAATGTTAAGTGGGAGTCAAACCATACGTCCAGGTATTTAAAACTAGTGACAGGGGTTAGGGTGGTGTTAGCGTTGGTTCTAATCTGGAGCTCAGTCGCTGGAAGCTTTAAAAATGTAGTCTTGGTCCCAAATACCATTGTTACAGTATTGTCAGTGTTTAAAAACAGTTTGTTTTGGGAAATCCAGTTTTCGAGTCTCAAAAAGTCAGACTGAAGTATGTGTTGAAGGTCAGAGAGGCTTTGGCTGTGTGCATATAGGATTGTGTCGTCTGCATACATGTGTATTGAGGCTTCCTTACAAGCTGTGGGATGATCATTAATGAACACTGAGAAGAGTAGGGGCCCCAGAACAGAGCCTTGCGGGACACCACAGGTGATATCCAGGGGGTTCGGGTTAGAGCCTTAGATGGACACATGTTGGGATCTTCCTGATAGGTAGGACTGAAACCAGTTTAAAGCATGCTTCCCTATTCCAGAGCTCTGTAGTTTGTTAAGCAGGATAGCATGATCAACTGTGTCAAAAGCCTTTGCAAAATCTAGGAATACTGCACCAGTGAGTTGTCCCCGTTCCATTCCACACTGGATTTAATTGCAAACTTTTAGCAGGGTAGTTACGGTGGAGTATTTGGGACGAAAGCCAGATTGGAATTGGCTAGGGAAATTTGTCTTGGTATAGAAATCGCTTAATTGGGAGTGGACACATTTTTCCATTACTTTGGATAGAATTGGGAGAAGTGAGATTGGCCTGTAGTTTGAGACAGTGTTTTTGTCCCCACTTTTGAAAATTGGGAAAACTCTGGCAGTTTTTCAAGTCTTAAGGATATGGCCTGCAGACAGGATAGAGTTGACTATGGAAGCAATTGGTTTGGCAATGGCTGGGGCACCAAGTCGTAGGAACCTAGATTGTAGTAAGTCAGGTACGCATTGGCTGCTTAGTTTTAGTTTGAGGAGCGCTTGTGTAATCTCCTCTTCAGATACTGGGCCAAATTGAAAATTGTGGGCAGTGTTGGGAGGGGGTGGGACTGTAGGGGTACTCCCAGGATGAGATTCAGATTTGTGGTTTGGGCTGCGTTTCGCTAATAAGTTAGTGGCACACACCACAAAGTAATCATTGAATGCATTGGTAATGTCAGTGGGGTTTGTCAGAGTAATATCCCCCTTAGTGATATTACTTGGCTGTTGATGGTTAGGAGGCTGGAATATATTGTAGATAACCTTCCAGAAGTTAGCTGGGTTTGATGTGTTCTGGAGGAGATTGTCAGAGTAATATTGTGCTTTTGCGTGCCTTGTTTGCCTTGTGCACATATTCCGCAGGCATCTGTAGTGATTGAGATCCTTGGTAGTGCCAGTTACTTTGTAGCTTTTCCACAAGGTATCCCTGAGCTTGTAGAGTGCAATAAGGTCAGTTGTAACCCATGGAATGTGGGCCCCCCGTACCCTTATTTTGCGTAGTGGAGCATGGGTATCGCAAAGTTTTAAGAACTCTGATTGGAAATAGTCGAGCGCAGAATCAGGGTCGGGAATTAAATCGATTCTGTGCCATGGGCAGTTGGTATGGTCATCCAAAAACTGTTGTGGGTTAAAGTTCTTAAATGTTCTGGTGAGGAGAACTCTAGGGCTTGAATGGGGCGGTTTAATTTTCTTTACACAGTACACTATTGCATGGTCACTGAAAATATCAGGAAGGATGCCAGAAGATTGGATTCTGCTGGGGTTTGAGGAGAGAATCCAGTCTAGCAAGGAATGGTTATGTGATTTCATATTTGTCCGTGTGGGTTGGGAAATGAGTTGTGATAGGTTAAGTGACTTGAGTTGTATCTGGATTTGGTGGTTTTTAGGGTCAAGCCAATTGAAGTTGAAATCCCCAAGAACTAGCAGCTCACTCTTCTCATTCAGAGAGGAAATGGAGCCAAGAAACTGGGTGATATCAGTCAGGGATTGTAGAGGGGCTTTAGGGGGGCGGTAGACGCCAGCGAGCAAGATGGGCTTAAAAAAGGGGAGGCAGATTTTGACAACTAGAATTTCAAAAGAGGGTGGGCTTGGGGGGCAATTTAACAGTGTAAATTGTAATGTGTCTGCAATATAAAATAACACTCCTCCTCCTCTCTTTGACCTATCTCTCCTAAAAATGGAGTATGTAGTGTGTAGGTCTGTCCCTCTCACCTTGTTTAGGTCTGTCCCTCTCACCTTATGTAGGTCTGTTCCTCTGATCTTGTCTAGGTCTGTCTCTCAGTCTCTCTCACCGTATGTAGGTCTGTCCTTCAGTCTATCTCACCATGTGTACGTCTGTACTCTCACCTTGTGTAGGTCTGTCCCTCTCACCTTGTGTAGGTCTGTCCCTCTCAACTTGTGTAGGTCTGTCCCTCTCACCATGTGTACGTCTGTCCCTCTCACCTTGTGTAGGTCTGTCCCTCTCACCTTGTGTAGGTTTGTCTCTCAGTCTCTCTCACCGTCTGTAGGTCTGTCCCTCAGTCTCTCTCACCATGTGTACTGTAGGTCTGTCCCTCTCACCTTGTGTAGGTCTGTCTCTCAGCCTCTCTCACCTTGTGTAGGTCTGTCTCTCAGTCTCTCTCACCATCTGTAGATCTGTCCCTCAGTCTCTCTCACCATGTGTAGGTCTGTCCCTCTCACCTTGTGTAGGTCTGTCCCTCTCACCTTGTGTAGGTTTGTCTCTCAGTCTCTCTCACCGTCTGTAGGTCTGTCCCTCAGTCTCTCTCACCATGTGTACTGTAGGTCTGTCCCTCTCACCTTGTGTAGGTCTGTCTCTCAGCCTCTCTCACCTTGTGTAGGTCTGTCTCTCACTCTCTCTCACCATCTGTAGATCTGTCCCTCAGTCTCTCTCACCATGTGTAGGTCTGTCCCTATCACCTTGTTTAGGTCTAACTCGCAGTCTCTCTCACTGTCTGTACTTCAGTCTCTCTTGCCGTGTGTAGGTCTGTCCCTATCACCTTGTGTAGGTCTGTCTCTCAGTATCTCTCACCTTGTGTAGGTCCTTCTTCAGGCTTTCTCTGATTTCTTCCTTTTTCTCCTCCAGGAATCTCCCGAGAGCCTCCAGCTGAGAGAGCCTAAACTCTGCCGCTCGTGTTTTTCCTTCTAGGAAACTGCTACGCAGGCAGCTCACTGTCACCGTGTTAGGTGATATGCTGTGAGGTGATAAGATGCAGACATCAGCACAGCATCACGTGACATCAGACCAAATCCAGAGGATATCATCATATTGTTATGTTTATTATTATTATTATTATTAATAATAATAATATCTATTTCTATGTATTATCTGTTGATAGCTATTGTTATCCATCCTCTCTCCATCATCCTTCACACTTACCTAATCACATCTCTTGGGTTTAAATATCACCTCTATGCTGATGACAAACACATTTACTTTTCAACCCCTGACCATACACCTGCTGTACAGACAAAAGTTTCTGAATGTCTCTCTGCGAAATCATCCTGGATGGCCCTCTGACGACTTAAACTCAACATGTCAAAAACAGAGCTCCTCATATTTCATCCCAAACCTGGCCACACTACCTACTTCAACATTACAAGTGAAAGTCCACGTGGAGAAAGCGAAGCACAGCCGGTCCAGGAAAAAACAATCTGGGGCCTAGCAAATGAGCTAAAAAATATTATTTATTGAGGGTGTACAACATGATGGCGCAAGGATAGGCATTATATTTTTTAGCTCATTTGCTTAGCCCGGGATTGTTTTTTCCTGGACCGGCTGTGCTTCGCTCCCCCCACGTGGATTTTCGCTTGCATTGCATCTTGGCTGGACGCACGCCTTTCGGGACGGCATACAAACAGCTCTCTATGTGAGTACAACTTCTACTATGATGTTTATTGAGGAATACGTTATGTTCTAAGGTTGCTGCCAGCTGTAAAGGGACGTGCCGAATATACTGATGTGCATTTACACCGGTTAGTTCAGGCAGGGTTCACTTGATAAAACTGGCAGCAGGTAACCTATCAAGGAGCTCTACAATCAAGGTATACTCAGCTGTTTGTTTTCATTTACCTGTACCAGAGTCCGTTCAAGATTTGTTATATACTATTCCAAGACCTCACACTCAGATGCACTGAACTTGGAGGAGGTTCCTCCCACAGCTTTTACTTCAACATTACTGTTGGAAGTTCTGTCATACACCCAGTAGCGCAAGCACGCTGCCAGGGGTCACACACGACTCCGCTCTCATATTCTCCTCTCACAATCAAAACGTATCTAAAACCTGTCTCTTTTTCCTCCGCAATATTACAAAAATACACCCTTTCCTTTGTTACTCGACTGCTAAAACTCTGACTCAGGCCTTCATTTTTAAGTCTGAAGCTCTTATTCCCATGATATGTTATTTGTATTGTTTGTTATTTATATGATTGTCACGTTTATTACTACTGTGAAGAGCGATGTACATTAATGGCGCTATATAAATAAAGACATACATACATACATAGCACACACAGAAAGCAGACACCACAGTCAACACTGTTAAATAAATTAAATCTACAGCCAAAGAAAATCCCTGTAAAAAATACCCAGGTTTTGAGGTGCTATGTGAAAAATAATATAAATACACAATGTTAACCATGCTCACTAATAAAGGTTCAGCCCACTTGATTACCCCTGATCCATGTGTTGAGGGCCTAGAGTGTCAGTTCTTGGACCCAGATGTCATTAATGCATTACTGTGACTGTGTGCAAATTATGCGACATTAAAGATTTTTTTGTGTTTTGCCTTTCCTGGGGTGCTGGGACCAGGAGATTTCTAGGCTGTAAGTTTCAGGGTGGGTTTGCCAGAGAAAGTCTTTACAGAATGTTTCTATGTATCGGGGTTCCAGCGATTCTCGGATGCAGCCAAGCACATAGCTCCGGGCGAACTCTGATTCTGAAAACGTTATTATGACTCAATACCAGGATTCCTGCTGCAGCATCTTCCAGAAAAGGTAAACGGTCATGAAGGGGTTAATGTATACATGCAATCATACATGGGGTCCCTAGTATAAAAAGGGGTCCTAGTATAAGGATAGGTGCCCAGATACTGTACATGCCCAGGTACCCTGAACCTGGTAAAGGGGTTCAGGGGGTGCTCCGGCTTCAAAGATTTTGACTCAAGAATTCTTCTAAGTCCCACTTCTGAAGAACGTAGCAGTCGTGTCTGCCATTTTATGCTGAAATCAGTTCCAGGAATTTCGTGAGTACCTACCGGTCATTGGAAAGGGCTCCTACCGAAGTCATTTTTGTGAATTTCGTTTAAAGGACAAGATAGCCTTGTTCCCAGTAAGTGTGTTAATCCTGTAAATTGTGTTACATTGTGTGTATGTATTTTCCTGAAATAAATTACAATTTATTTTGCCTCCTTGCTTTGCTCAATGAATGATCCTGGTATAAAAAGGTTTTAATAAACCTGGTCTCCCGTGACAGGTGTATAATTAACTGGTGGTAAGAGTGGGATAGATTGAGCCGAAGTTATAAAATCTTGCGTGGTCTTATAACATAGCGGGAAACTTGAAGATTGCGATCTCCCAAAACAAGCGGTAACTTACACATATTTCACAAGGCACGGAAAACACAGGTTCTCTTTACCTCTTAGCTTAGTGCCTGCGGGTGAACATAGACAAGCGATCAGGATGGTACAGGTCATGGAACCGAGCCAGGATTGTTACCCGGTGTGAAAGCTACGGGCTACCGATGGATGGTCGGTCAAAGATACAACTGGAGGAGGACTTGGAGTTTCACGAAGCCAGCATTGCTTCACCAGAGAGAAATGGCCTCTGAGCTACAGTTGCAGTGGTCACGAGTGAACCCGGGTGCAGGAGGTTATTCCGGCCCCGGTGGTGGAAGGACATGAGGAGGGAGCGGGCACCCACCGGGATAATGGTGGAGGATTGATTCCTGGGAGTGTGGCAGTGTTAGTCCCCGTGGCAACCGGGCCGGACGTTCTTGGCATCACCACACTCGTAGCCTCATGGGGAGTGGGGGCTACCACAGATGAGCAAATTTGGATGCTTGCAGAGGTCCACGAACAGCATGCCCCAACTCCCACTTGATCAACAGGGAGCAAGATACCCCCAAGTGGACCACCACAGTTTTAGCTAATTTGTTCATGGCACTTACAAGATCGACGGGTTCTTGAGAGACTTTGAGACAAACATAACAAAAAGAACCTGCCACTCAACCCAATACAATGATAAGTTTATGCTATGTCGAATGCGGTGCATGAGGGAATAGGAACTTATATGTACAACAACTTTGTGAATCCCACTAGGGTTCACAAAAAAGAGTCACTCTCAAATTGTACTCATGCCTATAAAGTATTATATTAAGTGTAACCCTCTTACCCCCACCCAATCTCAGATAGGGTCTCGTAGGGAGTCTAATGCTCAGGCTACATGTCTCTGTGTGGTGAAACCCTGCTGGCAACAGGGGGCCCTGAGTCTCCCGCGATGACATGGGAGAGAACAGGTCAGGCTTCTGGGGTTGTGCCTCCATCTCCTACTGGTGCAGCGCATCCATCTCCTGCAGCCCCCAGTTGTATGGGGTGAAGTACCTACAAGAGAGTTCTCCTTCCCCTCCTCCCGATACACTTCACTCTCAGGCAGGAGTATAGATAAAAGTTGAAGCTCTTTATTGGTCTCTTCTCTATTCAGTAGACAGGTTCCACTGCAGGCTGTCTTCCCTCAGGATGTCCCTTACCTCACTCCCGGCCTAGGTCACCAAGAGTGGGTCTAGCTCTTCCCCTACCCTCTAGGCAGGGTAGGAGGTATGGGGTGCACACTCTCACTCCCCGTAGGGAGGCCTCAAGCCTGCCAGTCCTGGCAGCTCGGTCTGTGTCACCCTTGTCCCTTCCACTCCAGGGACAGACTCACACTAAATAGGAAATGGCAATACCCTAAGTAGCTCATACAGGCACCACCCCTGTGTCTTCTGATTGGACACAGAGCTTGATGACCTGCCTTCACTGCCTCAGTGTACTGCCTGAAGTGGGGAAAACCAATGATTGTTCCTGGCAACCTGCTCTTACGCAGGGATTACTGCCAGGAGGAGGGCAGACCTATAGCCCAAACCACACAGGGCTACATAAGCAATAATAGCTCAGAGTGCCATACTCAGAGCAATGTTATATCAAAACTATAGGAGCTATGGATAGATCTGGGAGACCCCACAAGGTGTATGAAAAAATAATACAATTTTATTAACATATATGTGGTATTAACAAACAAAGTGAATAACAAAGAGGCATATGCGACTGAGTGTTTATGCTTTATAGCAGATAAGGAATGTTATAGGATTCTGCCAACGGATCCTACTCAGATATATTTGAGTGAATTACAATCAATTCTTCAAGAGGGTTTAGAAAGCAGAGTCATATCCAAGACTGAGTTTGATTTTATTATGATCAAAACTCCAAGGATAGCGACCTTTTACTGCCTACCCAATATTCATAAAGGTGTGCTACCGCCTCCTGGTAGACCCATTGTGTCAGGGATAAATAACCTTACATCTAACACAAGTGTATACTGTACCTCGATAAATTCCTGCGACCATTTGTGAGCTCGCTTCCCTCATACATCAAGGATACGAAACACGTCCTTCTGAGGTTAGGAGAAGTATGCCTAGATCAAGATACTTATTTGGTAGGGATTGGCGTTGAGGGGTTATACAGTAGTATCCCTCACACAACGGGTCTACAGGCTATTGCACATTTTCTAAGGTCAAGAAGCAAACTCTTTAAGACTTATAATAAGTTTGTCATGAAATTTTTAAACTTCACTCTCACTCGGAAATACTTTTTGTTCAGGGGTTGCTACTACCATCAAGTGAGGGGCACTGCCATGGGGACCACCGTCGCTCCAATTTATGTCAATCTCTATCTGGGCTGGTGGGAGGAGACTGTGGTCTTCAGTGATATCATGGCATCCTACACTGAGCATATAGAGTTGTGGGAAAGATACATCGATGATGTGCTGCTCTTATGAAGTGGAACCGAGATACAACTCCATCACTTAATCAATGTACTCAACGTTAATACACACAATCTCAAATTGACCTACAGTATCAATACCACAGAAAACAAATTGACTTTTTAGATCTGACCATTATGAAAAACAAAGAGGGCTATATATTGCTACAATCTTTCATAAGCCTTCATTAACCAACAGTCTACTAAGGGCAGAGAGTCAACATCCAACTCACATGGTGAGAAACATACCAACAGGACAATTTCTGCGATTAAAGCAAAATTGTTCAACTCACCAAGAGTTTCAAGAAAACGCTTTCTTAGCAACAGACATATAGTGAGGTGCGGTACTGAACGTTGCAGCTGCGGGCTCTCTTTACTGACACAACCTGGTATAGAACTCAGCTGATAGCTACTGTTGATGTCTGAGTGCTAGAGGGTTAGGGTTGCTTCTGTTTCAGTGTCTAAGCGTCCGATAATTGATGATAGCTGCATACTTTTATACCATCTGATTTGGGGTTGTTTAACCTTATCACTCATACACCACATGATGCTATGTATTATATAGGTTTAAGGGGAATTTGAAATCTTTCCAACAATATATAGTGACCCTTAGTGTCCATTTCCTTACCTGAAGCATCATATGACTGTTGTATCATTCCGTTTTTAATCGCTGATATTTGTTATGATGGAACTATGATTGTTTTAACCATGTAAGTGCATATACAGCTGTGCCAGCCTTTATTCTAATGGCTCGTACGCGGTACTGCTCTGAATACCGGGTCATGACGCGCTATGTTTTCCAACCGTATAACAAATGACTTGGGTTTCTATCGTTTTTCTATCGCGTGCAGAATCTATTTATCGGGCGGTGAAAATTGCATTTTAGCGTTGTCTGCAATACCGTCTAGAAACTCAAGTGGGCGATCGCGAGCTGTTGTCTTAAAAGACTAATAGCAATTCAACCTACAGAACACAGAACAGCCGTACTGTTCTGCAAGTCTGTGTGTGTGTGTGTAATTAAATTGTAATTTGAAGATTTATATTTCAAGCAGAGATTAACGTTACGAGTTCATACTTTATACAGTAGTCTGAGGCTCCTTAGCCATACACATAAAAAATATGAGGACACGTACAGTACTGTAGTGTATACAGGATGCTAAAGGGAAAAGAAGTACAGTATTAGAAAAATATAACGTTGCGTTTTCTTCCAAATATAAAATAGTTTTTCCGCTCATGCGGATTGGAACCTTGTTGAAACGCATACTTAATGCGTGTCATCACATTTCTATACAGTATGTATTATTTATTAATCAATACTTTTGCTAGGCTTGCTCTTTTCCTACTGTTTTTATTTTATGCGCATGCGTGTACTGTATGTCTGTATGCCTGTGTGTGTGCATGTTCTCACATTTATGCGCATGCGTGTATGTCTCATTGGAACCTTGTTGAAACGCATATGCGTGTCATCACATTGAGGCGCATGCGTGAATGACTTCTCATTCAATTTGAATTTCAAGTCTGGAAAAAAAAACTTTTTTTCCGTTTCTCGACATGGCTTGCATACAGTAACAATTCTTGATATTCTGAGAATCAATCACTACTCTAGCTTTTTAATTCTACACTAGTCATGTACTGTACATACTTTATGAGGTGTGTGGCATACTGTACTTTCTATTTGGGGGTGGGTGTGGGGATCAAAACATTATGATAACCTGTTGAAAATATTTCTTTGAACTAATAATCCATCATACAGCGCTGTTCCCCTTCCCCCCCTCGCCCCCCGCGCACACAAGGCTAAAGTATTTCTACTTCTTATTGACACGTCTCCCAAACCATTCATTTGTAATGGGTGGCTTTGTGGCTTAGTTTAATCCAGTGGTTCCCAAACTTTTTCGGTTCAAGGCTCCCCAAGGTGATCAGGATTTTTCCGCGGCGCCCAAAGTAAAAACAAAGTTGTATATACATACCTAACAGTTGCAGTGCGCAGTTTGTGTCTCTCTCAGGCACACACTCTCTCAGACACACACTCTCACTCTCTCAGACACACACTCACTCTCTAAGACACACTCTCTCTCTATCACTCTCTGACACACACTTTCTCAGACACACACTCTCTCACTCTCTCTCACACACTGTCACACTCTCACTCTCTCAGACACACTCTCACTCTCTCAGACACACTCTCACTCTCTCAGACACACTCTCTCACTCTCTCAGACACACTCTCACACACACTCTCACTCTCTCAGACACACTCTCACTCTCTCAGGCACACTCTCACTCTCTCAGACACACTCTCACTCACTCTCTCAGACACACTCTCACTCACTCTCTCAGACACTCTCCCAGACACACTCTCTCTCTCACTCTCTCAGACACACACTCTCTCACTCTCTCAGGCACACTCTCACTCTCTCAGACACACTCTCACTCACTCTCTCAGACACACTCTCACTCACTCTCTCAGACACTCTCCCAGACACACTCTCTCTCTCACTCTCTCAGACACACACTCTCTCACTCTCTCAGACACACACTTTCTCTCACTCTCTCAGACACACACTCTCACTCTCTCAGATACACACTCTCTCAGACACACACTCTCTCTCACTCTCTCGGACACTCTCTCACTCTCTCAGACACACACTCTCACTGACTCTCAGACACACTCTCTCACTTTCTCAGACACACTGGCTCTCTCTCACTATCTCGGACACACTCTCTCTCACTCTCTGACACTCTCTCTCACTCTCTCAGACACTCTCTCACTCTCTCAGACACACTCTCACTCTCTGACACACACTCTCTCTCACTTTCTCGGACACTCTCTCACTCTCTCAGACACACACTCTCACTGACTCTCAGACACACTCTCACTTTCTCAGACACACTGGCTCTCTCTCACTATCTCGGACACACGCTCTCTCACTCTCTGACACTCTCTCTCACTCTCTCACTCACTCTCTCACTCACTCTCTCAGACACACTCTCACTCTCTGACACACACTCTCTCTCACTCTCTCAGACACATTCTCTCAGACACACACTCTCACTCTCAGACACACACTCTCACTCTCTCAGACACTCTCTCACTCTCTGACACACCCTCTCAGACACACTCTCTCTCTCACTCTCTGACACACTCTCTCACTCTCCTACACACTCTCTCACTCTCTCAGACACACTCTCTCTCACTCACTCTCAGACACACTCTCTTTCACACACTCTCTCAGACACACTCTCTCTCACTCACTCTCTCTCACTCACTCTCTCAGACACACTCTCAGACACATTCTCTCAGACACATTCTCTCAGACACACTTTTTCTCACTCTCTCAGACACACACTCTCTCTCACACTCTCAGACACACACTCTGTCAGACACACTCTCTCTCACTCTCTCAGACACACTCTCTCAGACACACTCTCTCACTCACTCTCTCAGACATACTCTCTCTCTCACTCTCTCAGACACACTCTCTCTCACTCACTCTCTAAGACACAATCTCACTCACTCTCTCAGACACTCTCACTCACTCTCTCAGACACTCTCACTCACTCTCTCAGACACACTCTCTCTCACTTTCTCAGACACACTCTCTCTCATTCTCTCAGACACTCTCTCTCACTCTCTGACACACTCTCACTCTCTCAGACACACTCTCTCTCTCTCTCAGACACTCTCTCAGACACACTCTCTCCCACACTCTCAGACACTCTCTCAGACACTCTCTCAGACACACACTCCCACACTCTCAGACACACACTCTCCCAGACTCTCCCACACTCTCAGATACACTCTCCCAGACTCTCCCACACTCTCAGATACACTCTCCCAGACTCTCACACACTCTGACACACACTCTCCCAGACTCTCACACACTCTGACACACACTCTCCCAGACTCTCTCACACACAGTCACTGATACACACACACAGTCACTGATACACACACAGTCACTGATACACACACACAGTCACTGATACACACACACACACACACACAATGATACACACACACTGATACACACACAGTGGAGAGCAGAGGTAGCGAAGGATGTGAGTGACTGGGGGGGAGGGGGGGAGGGGGAGTGGGAGGAAAGGCAGGAGATCTGTGCAGGTGGCTCCCCGCCTCCCCCTGCACACAGTCACTGATACACACACACAGTCACAGATACATACACACACAGTCACTGACACACACACAGTCACTGACACACACACAGTCACTGACACACACACAGTCACTGATACACACACACACACACACACACACACACACACACACACACACACACACACACACACACACACACACACACACACACACACACACACACACACACACACACACACACACACACACACTGATACACACACACACAGATACACACACACACACAGATACACACACACACAGTGGAGAGCAGAGGCAGCGACGGATGTGAGTGACTGGGGGGGGAGGAAAGGCAGGTAAGGCAGGAGATCCGTGCAGGCGGCTCCCCGCCTCCCCCTGCACCCACCGCCAGGACAGGCAAATGTACAACTCCCCACCAGCACCCCCGCTAACTTCTCCTATCACCCGGGGCAGAAGGGGATGGGACACCGTGCAGCCACCAGCAGACAGAGGAGCCAGGAGCGGGAAGGCAGACACACACACTCACCATGTGCTCTGCACAAAGCGGAATCCCCGCCCCCGGCATACTCTGACCTGCAGCCAATCCCCTGCATTAAGTTTTGGCCCGCTCGCCCCAGCCGAACGGATTATTTTAATATATATTGATATTGGAAAATATATTGTGTTTCAAAGCGGGGATAAAAGTACGCAAAAGTTACTGGCTCTGATTAATGTAAATGCTCAAGAGGGCGACCCATTGTCAACAACAGACCCCCTGATCAAAGGCTCAGCCACTCTGGCTGTATACATTAGGGCGGAGAAACGCAGGGCTTGATTGGTCTGTAAGTGCTGTAATTCACACTTACAGACAAAGGATTTCCGGACCAAATTCAATTCTGGTAGACATGTAGGCGCCCTGACTTTTGTGTGGGGCTAAAGAAATGAGACCCCAAGGGCCAGAAGTACGCATTTGCCATCTGGCTGGGGGGCATGATCTATCAATGTTCTCAAGTTAACAGGCAAGGAGAGATTGGGTGCAGATAATTGTCCTCCAATGACTTGCACTCAATGACAGTGTATAGGACTGGAATTACATATAAACCAGTGTCAGCCCTATGCTCAGAGTCTTCGATTTTACCAACTACTTGATGCCTGATTGCTGTATGAATTGCCAATCCTGTACCTGATTGCTTCATTACCCAACCCCTAAGTAAGTGTTATACCTTGTCTGTTATTTGTATTATCTTGTGTGTTCACCTGTCTAAGGAATAAACTATCTTTATTATATCTAAGTAATGTTCAATTCAACCCAGTTATTTGTATATATTATATCCTATCACTAGTTACCGTGACAGGCATATAATAAACTGGTGGCAGTGGTGGGATTGAATTGAACCTGTATTACAGTTTACTTCGGGATTCTGTAATACAGTTGGAACTCTGGTGAATTGCGAGTTCCTAAGGCTAATGATATTGAGCACACGGGTGTACAACATATACCATGAGCTATAACACCACCTCACTGTTCATACCTAACACCTACAAGCCTTGATCCATGAGCGAGGGTGCCGGCTCATCTGCAGTCCAGATCCGGGCTCAGATACGGGACAAGTGCCGCGAATACGGGCTGCCCAGGGAGGGCAGAGATGTGGCGCAGATGGAGGAGGCGATCAGAGACTACGAAGCCCGGCTTGCGGAGCCCCAAAATACAGCTCAGCTTGCCGTATTGCAACCGCCCAGAGAGCAGGGAATGGACCCAGCTCCGGGACGGCAGAGCCCCTGGGAGGGAGCGGGAGCACCTCCCGGGAGCAGTGCAGCAGGATCGGTATTGGTCGCTGCGGCTACCAGTCCGTTCACCCCTGAAATGCTGGTGCTTATCACCGCGTGCGGTGACAGAGGGACACCGGAGGAGCGAATGCAGTTCATCACAGTGGCAGTGAACTGGCACGCTTATTGCCCCCCTGCCCACCGGGACCGATATACTCCAAAGCTGCACCATCACAGCCTCGCCATGTTTGTGGAAGGTACCTATCAGATCGACAGTTTCCTAAAGAACTTTGAGACGCAGTGCCGGCGGTACAAAGTGCTTCCCCAGCACCGGGTCATGCGACTGGACCCTTTGCTGTCCGATCTGGCTAAGCAAACCATGATGGTGCACCTGGAGGAATATGCCGATGACTATGATCATTTAAAAGAGCTATTGCTATTCCAATATGGTCTCACCCCTGAAGCCTACCGGGGCAAATTCCGGCTGGAAGAGAGACAGTCCCTGGAGTCTTATGTGACTTACGATACCCGCATGGCATTGTACGGGATCCGATGGGTGGAGGGCTGTGGGGCAAAGACTTACCAGGTCCTGCTGGATCTGATATTCCAGGAGCAGCTCATGAAGCAGTGTCCTCCGGCGGTGAGGGGTTGGGTGTACGATAAAAAGACCAAGACTCACCAGGAGGCAGCGAGGCTCGCGGATGACTACATCACCAGCCGAGCGCTGATGCCCGACAAGGCAGCGGCCAAAGCGGCGGCGGCCCCAGCCAAGAACACTCCACAATGTACTCCGAAGCCGCCTGCGGGCAGCAGTCCACCGAAGTCGGGAGAGCTCTGGCGTGAGCGCCGGTGCTACAACTGCAACTGCAGCGGTCACATCAGACCGGATTGCCCGGAACCCCTGTGTTCCGGCGGACCCCTTCAGGGGCAACGCACCCCAGCTGCGAAGCCGGTAGCCCGTGTGCGAGTAGCTTCCACCAAGGATCCCGGGCCGATCATGGAAACAACTCCCACCGGGACGTCCCATGCAACGCCTGTCCCGATTTCTTCGGTGCATACAGCCAGGAGCAGAGGACATCCCAGTGACGCGATGCAGCAGACGGATGGCCGGAGCCCACACCTCACCACGGTCACAGTCGGTGACCGGAAAGCAGTTGGCTTGCTGGATTCAGGTGCTGCGGTAATCCTGGTCTGACCTGATATGGTCCGACCAGAGGAATTGCTCCCAGGACCCGGGATGCAGATCACCGTGGCGGACGGAGAGCCGCGATTCCTGCAGATTGCCAGGATCTTTTTGGATTGGGGAGAGGGACCGGGTGTGCGGGAGATGGGGGTTTTGCCCGGTTTGGATGCAGAGGTTCTCCTCGGCAACGATTTGGGACCGATGACCTGCACCTACGATCAGGTACCAAGACCCGCTGCCGTAGTGGCAGTCACCCAGAGCCAGAGGGCGGCGATGGTGGCGGCTCCAGTCCCCCTGCATTTGGCAAAAATTATAGCGGAGGGCACTGAGGAGCACGGGGCGATAAGCCAGGCTCAGTTGCAACCATAGACCGACTTACTGTTTTCCCTTACAGTACCCCGTTCCCCCGACATAGACATGACTGGGGGGTGGCCAGAATTAGGAGCCCAGTTTAGGGAGGCAGTGAAGACAGACCCCAGCCTGGCCGGTATGAGACTTCGGGCGTCCGAGTCTCAGGCAGGGGAGGGCACTGGTCTCTGCCTATGGCACCAGGGACTCCTGTACAGAGAAGCGGGGATCCCGGGGATAGAGGAGGGATTGACCGGTAAGTGACAGCTAGTAGTGCCCCAGGGGTACCGACAGCAACTGTTATGGGTAGCTCACTTTATTCCGCTAGAGGGACATCAGGGGGTCAACAGAACGCGAGCCCGGCTATTGCAGCGTTACTACTGGCCGGGGGCGACCCGGAATGTGAGCACTTTCTGCCGCTCCTGTGATGACTGCCAGTGAGTAGGTAAGGCGGGCGACCATGTGAAGGCACCCCTGAACCCACTACCGGTAATAGGGGAACCCTTCCAGAAGGTAGCGATGGACCTTGTAGGACCCCTTATGACTCCTAGTAGGTCAGGGAAGCGCTACATCCTCGCGGTGGTGGATTTTGCCACCCGGTACCCTGAGGGGTTAGCGCTTGGCACCATAAATGCCAGGACAGTAGCGGCAGCGTTACTGAACATCTTTGCTAGGGTAGGATTCCCTAGTGAGATCCTAACCGATCAAGGGTCTCAGTTCATGAGTGAACTGTTACATTGTCTCTGGGATGCCTGCGGTGTACAGCACCGGCGCACTACCCCTTACCATCCCCAGACACACGGATTATGTGAGAGGTTTAACGGTACCCTGAAGCAGATGCTTCGGACCTTTATAGAGGCGGAGGGGAAAGACTGGGAGATTCATTTACAGCACTTGCTGTTTGCATACTGAGAGGTACCGCAGGAATCTACAGGCTTCTCCCCCTTCGAGCTACTATATGGCCGCAGGGTACGTGGACCTCTGGACCTATTCTGTGAGGGATGGGAAGGGGAAGCTACTGATACTGATGCTTCAGTGATCCAGTATGTAGTAGATCTCCGAGACCGGTTAAAGATGCTCATTGGGGTGCCCAAGGACCATCTCAGGGCCGCTCAGACCAAGCAGAAGCAATGGTATGACCGGAATGCTCGTAGCAGGGACTTCATTCAAGGACAGCAGGTGCTTGTTCTCAAACCCACTCGGGAGAACAAACTGATGGCTGCCTGGTCGGGACCGTACCCGGTTATCCGAAAGATGAATGAGTACAATTATGTTGTACAGGTAGAGCCAGATAGGCATAAGACATATCACATTAATATGTTAAAGGAATACAGAGCTCCGAGTATGGGAGCAGTGATGGCGATTTGTAGCCCACTGCTGGAGGATCCGGCGAGCAATGCTCTGCCTGATCTTCGGGGGGAGGCTAGGCAGAGAAACACTGGAAGAGGTGGAGATAGGGGGGCAGTTAAGTGCTATGCAGAAGAGAGAAGCCAGGGACATTCTAGCAAAGTATAGGGCTCACTTCACTGACATGCCAGGGAAAACGCACCTCACAGAACACCCAGTGGACACAGGGGACCTGCAACCTCTGCATAAGCATGCTTATAGAGTGTCAGCAGAGGTCAAGACAAGTATAGAGAGGGAGATAGAGGAGATGCTGACCCTAGGGGTAATTACACCTTCCCAGAGCCCTTGGGCCAGTCCGGTATTTCTAGTTCCTAAGAAGGACAAGACCACCCAGTTTTGTGTGGACTACCGCTTGCTCAATGCCGGGACGGTCTCAGATGCCTATCCCATGCCCCGCATGGATGAGTTATTAGATGAACTCACGGGGGCAAGGTATCTGACCACCATTTGAGCAAAGGCTATTGGCAAATCCCACTGACCCTGGAGGCTAGGGAGAAGTCAGCATTTATCACCCCAAGTGGCCTCTATGAATTCTTGGTGATGCCATTTTGAATGAAAAATGCCCCGGCTACCTTCCAACGCCTGGTCAACTGCTTACTGGAAGGGATGCAAAGTTATGCAAGGGCTTATCTAGATGACATTGCTGTCTTTAGTAACTCATGGGAATCCCATTTAGGACATGTAGCTGCGGTGTTGGCTAGGATTAGGGAGGCTGGGCTTACCTTGAAACCCACAAAGTGTATGGTAGGGATGGCAGAGGTCCTGAACCTAGGGCACAGGGTGGGTGGAGGGCAAATCAAATCAGAGCCAGCAAAGGTAGAAGCCATAGTCCAATGGCCTTTTCCCAAAACCAAGAAACAGGTCATGGCATTTTTGGGCACCGCAGGGTATTATAGAAAGTTTGTCCCACAGTTCAGCGCCGTGGCCAAACCCCTGACTGATCTGACCAGAAAGCAACTGCCTGTGCTTATTACCTGGTCTCCTACCTGTGAAACTGCATTTCAGGCACTGAAAACTGCCCTTACTTGGGCCCCCATACTGGCTGCCCCGGACTACACCAAACACTTTCTCATACAAACTGATGCCTCGGAATTCGGCATTGGGGCTGTGTTGAGCCAGGTGGGGGAGGACGGCAGTGAGCACCCTGTGGTGTACTTCAGCCATAAACTGCTCCCCAGGGAGGTGGCATATGCCACTATTGAGAAAGAGTGCTTGGCCATTGTTTGGGCACTCAGAAAGCTTCAACCTTACGTGTATGGGCGGGCTTTCATTGTCATTACTGACCACAACCCCTGAGTTGGCTGCAGAGGGCATCAGGGGAGAATGCCAAGCTATTAAGGTGGAGCTTGGCCCTTCAAGAATTCGAGTTCACTATACAGCACAAGAAGGGTAATGAAAACAGCAATGCCGATGGACTCTCTCATCAAGACTATCCATCTGAGCCTGAGTTCATTAATGGTGCCAACAGTGACCCACTCCCCATGACGGACAGTGGGCCACAGGGCACCCATTAAGAAGGGGAGGTGTAGAGGGAAAGGGGGATTGGCCCGGTATTAAAGGGGTTGCACCCCCATATGGCCACCCCCTGACCTCAATTGGGAGGCAAGGGGTTAACTGGACTGCGGTACAGTAATGTGTTTTTACCCTGCTTCAGCACCCAAATGTGTATTCCCTTGTAAAATTGTATTTCCCCCATTCCAGTGTCTGCACCAACACTCACACTGGGATCCGTTCGGGAGGAGAAGGGTTAATAGTTAGGAAGTGATTATAACCCTTTGTTCTATTTTCCTGCCTTTACAGGCTCCATTTTGCAGCTCTCCATAAGTCGCCATTGCAGCTCCATACAATCATATGGCGAATCCGGCAATTTGGGCCCGTTTCAGTAGAAGACCTGCAGGTGGCGCCCGAGAGGAGGAGCGGCGGTTCCCCATTGTAAGTCAATGGAGCCATTCATTTCAATGGGGATTCCTCGACGCCGACCTCCAGGAACCGGTTGGGAGCCATCCAAACCGCAGACCGCAGAAGCGGATACAATATCTAAAAAAGAGCTTTGATCACACTAGGTCAAGTTCACGTACAATTGGCATGGGAAACTTAGGTTCTTTTTGCCACTAGACCCTAGGAACCCCCACACTCGACCACCACCGGGTCCGAGAATTAAGGACCCCCGTAAAGGGTTGCACTCTCCACTAGGGTCGCGCCATTGACTCTAATGGCGGAGGGAAGAGACGCGAGTAAAAACGGCTAAGTCAGAATGAGCAGAAACCCAGAACCTATAACTGGGGAAGGCATCAAAACTGGGTCATGTTTGCATAATGGGGGATTTTAACTATCCAGACATAGACTGGGGCAATGAGATTAGCGTTACAACAAATGAGAACAGATTTTTGCGGGTGCTTAAAGACAATTATATGACCCAAATTATTGAGGAACCAACCAGGAGAGGGGCAATACTGGATTTGGTCATATCAAACAATGTGGAAGTAATAACAAATATTCAAGTCCTGGAACATTTGGGTAACAGTGATCATAACACGGTCTCATTTGAAATAAATGATCAAAAAACAGATTACTTGGGTTCAACAAAGACTTTAAACTTTAGAAAGGCAGATTTTAATAAACTGAGGTGTAATCTAGTAGTAATACACTGAGATGATGTTTTTGCAGGGAAAAAGGTAGAAGATAAATGGGCAGGCTTTAAACATTGTTAGTAAAGCACACTTATCAGTGTATACCCTTGGGTAATAAGTATAAAAGAATTAAGTCAAAACCAATGTGGCTAAATAAACAGGTAGGGGAGGAAATGGACTAGAAGAGGAAGGCGTTTAGAAGGGAAAGAGACATTGTATCAGAAATATAGCTCAACCCCGTTATAGCGCGATCCACTACAGCGCGAATTCGCTTATAACGCGGTCTGAGCATGGCTCCCGAATTGAAAGCGTCCATTTTGCTAACTTACCTGCATCTCAAATCCTCCATTTTGCTGCCTTACGCTCTCCTCTTCCTGCTGTCCACATGCTCATATCTCTCTGCCCGTCGCGTGCCATGGTTTTTTTTTTCAAACATTCAATTCAATGCTTTATTGACTATACCCAACCCCTAAGTAAGTGCTATACCTTGTCTATTATTTGTATTATCTTGTGTGTTCACCTGTCTAAGGAATACACTCTCTTTATTATATTTAAGTTGTATTCAATTCAACCCAGTTATTTGTGTATATTATATCCTATCACAAGTTACCGTGACAGGCGCATCATAGTTAAACACAATGTCCTCACTGGTTGCACCCTCTGGTGAACCCTGAGGATCCAGGCATGAAAAAAAGGGTGCGGCTATGGATTTCACGCCACTCCATAGCCTACTGACAAGGGGCAATTCTGCATCAGGCACCTCCGCTAGACACATAGCACGTGCGCTTCTCTTGCTTGATGTGAACTCTCTGCACCGCGTGGTGCCACATCAAACATAGCCGCCATCTTAATTTCATTACTTTCACGCATGGTGCTCCCTTGCTGGGCAGTCGCCATCTTGGTGGAATAAAGTATTCCAGTGTGCACACACAATGTGTATCTACAGTGTATGTGCCTCTGCCCTGAAGTACTTAAAGCGTCACCTACTGTTGGCTACACATGGTGCTCACCCTACCAGAAGTTCCTGACCCAAGTTAACCAGGCTACCCCCTTAATCCCGCGAGGGTGTGAGCGGGTGTGAGGCAGCGGGTGTCTGGTGAGTGCGGGCGGCGGCTGGTCAGTGATGTCGGTGTGTAGGGGTATGAGTGGTGGGTGGGTGTGAGGCGGGAGGCGCCGGGTGGGTAATGAGTGGGTGCGGAGGCTGGTCAGTGATGTTGGTGCGTAGGGGCAGGAGGCGGCAGGTGTGTGTCGGGTGGGTGAGAGGCAGCGGGTGTGTGTCGAGTGTGGCGGGTGGGTGAGAGGCGGCGGGTGCCTGTTGAGTGCGGGCGGTGGCTGTGGGGCACAGGGGTGTGAGGTGGCAGGTGGGTGAAAGGTAGAGGGAGTGCAGGCGGCGGGTGGGTGAAAGGCAGAGGGCGGTGGGAGTGCGGACGGTGGGTGAAAGGCAGAGGCAGGAGTGCGGCGGGTGGAGAAAGGCAGAGGCGGGAGGGTGGGCGGCGGGTGAAATGCAGAGGCGGAAGGGCAGTGGGTGGGTGAAAGGCAGAGATGGGAGGGTGGGCAGTGGGTGAAAGGCAGAGGCGGAAGGGCGGGCAGCGGGTGGGTGAAAGGCAGGGGCTGGAGGGTGGGTGAAAGGCAGGGGGGGTTTGAAATGCAGGGGCGGGAGGAAGGGTGGGTAAAAGGCAGGGGCGGGAGGTAGGGTGGTTAAAGGCAGGGGCATGGCGGCGAGTGGGTGAAAGGCAGAGGCGGGAGGGCAGTGGGAGTGCGGGTGGTGGGTGGGTGAAACCCAGGGGCTGGAGGGCGGGCGGTGGGTGGATGAAAGGCAGGGGAGAGAGGGCAGGTGGCGGGTGGGTGAAAGGCAGGGGCGGGAGGGCGGGCGAGTGAAAGCAGGGGCAGGAGGGCGGTTGGCGGGTGGGTAAAAGGCAGGGTAGGGTGGCTGGTGGGTGAAAGGCAGGGGCGGGAGGACGTATAGGTGAAAGGCAGAGGTGGGAGGGCGGGTGTCGGCAGGGTGAAAGGCAGGGGTGGGGGGAAGGCAGGGGGCCGGGGAGGGGGGAAGGAGGGGGAGGGGGAAAGCAGTGGGAGAAGGCGGGGGGAAGGTGGGGGAAGGCAGGGCGGGGGGAAGGCAGGGGCGGGGGGAGAATGTAGGGCTGGGGGGCGGGGGAGAAGGCAGGGTCGATGGGGCAGGGTAGAAGGCAAGGGAAGTGGGGTGGGGGAGAAGGCTGGGCTGGGGAGAAGGCAGGGGAGAAGGCAGCGGCGGTAGGGTAGGGGAGAAGGCAGGGGCGGTGGGGCGGGGGAGAAGGCAGGGGCGGTGGGGCAGAGGAGAAGGCAGGGGCAGTGGGGCAAGGGAGAAGGCAGGGGAAGTGGGGCGGGGGAGAAGGCAGGGCGGGGGAGAAGGCATGGGCAGGGGGAGAAGTCAGGGGTGGGGGGGAGAAGGCAGGGGTGGGAGAAGGCAGGGGCGGGGGGGAGAAGGGAGGTGTAGGGGGGGAGAAGGGAGGGGTAGGGGGGGGAGAAGGGAGGGGTAGGGGGGGGAAAAGGCAGGGGCGGGGGGAGAAGGCATGGGGCAGGGGGAGAAGGAAGGGGCAGGGGGGGAGAAGGTAGGGGCGGGGGGAGAAGGTAGGGGCGGGAGGGAGAAGGCAGGGGCGGGGGAGGGAGGCAGCGGCTGGGGGAGGGAGGCAGGGGCGGGGGGGAAGGCAGGGTCAGGGGAGTGACACTGAGTGTGTCACTGTGTCAGTGTGTCAGTCACTGTGTGTGTCACTGTGTGTGTGTCACTGTGTGTGTCGGGGGGGGGCAAAAATAGAGCTGGGGGGGCAGAAACAGAGCTGGTGGGGGCAAAAACTAACACGTCACAGTTAAGCCACAGCAGCAACAGCCGCCACCACCACCAGGGAGCATTTCCTCACCTCAGGTGGCAGCAGCAGCAGGTGCCTGGGGGTTGGGGAGCCCTGGGTTTGAGCACACCGGCCAATGAGAGACTTGGGGGGGCAGGACACACAGGGGTGAGACACACCGGCCAATGAGTGGACGTGGGTGGACGGGCGGACCGATGGACCAATCAAATTGTCTACAGGGACTCACAAACAACACTATGAGTTTTATATATATAGATATATAATATAGTTATATAAATATACAGCTATATAAATTATAATAGATATATATAATATAGTTAGATAAATATACAGCTACATAAATTATAATAGATATATATAATATAGTTATATAAACATACAGCTATATAAATGATAAACATTTAAAATTATTTTATTACATATTTATTACAAATAGATAGTTCTGGATTTACTAGATAAGTACCATACAATAGCGAATTTATTTATGCTATTTACCTAGGTCTAACTGGTCCTATACACATTCCAGATAGAGGCTAGTTTCTCTCTAATTTTAGAGATTTAGGAGAATTCATGATTTTATCTATCATTTGTAATACATTTGTAATAAAATTATTTTAAATGTTTGTTTAGTCGCACATTTTGGACCATGATTTAATACCACTCTGGTCTGTGGTGCGCTATTATTTGGGATCTTTTTGTGTACTCTGTACACTCCATTCGATATATTCTACTCACTCCCTGGCAGCACGTGACCACTCTATTCTTTGGGGGCTTGAGCGAGGTAACACATATCTCGCCATATATATATAAATTATAATATATATATAGTATATAGCAAAGAGGCTCGCGCATGCGTAGTTTGCGCTTCATTGGCCTGCCATGCATTCCATTAGCCTCAGGCGCCCCCGCAGATTGAGTTACACGCGACGGAGGTTCCTGCCGTTCACCTCTGACCCGCGCATGCGCAGTGACTGCGTTTCACCACACGGCTGGGTCCTTGCATTCCAGGCAACGCTGGAGGCACGACAGGTATGGGAGAGGCAATCTTATTGTATGTTAAGCATTATTTAATCATTGGTATCTGTTGCACCTGTTTGTTATAGGTCTTTGTAGGTATTAATATGTGTTCATGTTCACTCTGTAATCACATCACCTTGATAAAGGTCCCGCACGCGGACCGAAACGTTGGAATGATGTCTTGTTAATTACAATATATTTTTTTGACCAACCGTTGGAGTGCTGCATTTGATATTCGTCAACACGCTATCGTATTGCCTGTATATACATATATATACATATACACACACACACACACACACACACACACATATATATATATATATGCAAATATAACTGTATGCTCATCTGCATGTCTTAGGCAGGTCTGCAACCCCGCCTTTCCCCATTATCACCCAGCATACAGCACTTCCACTGCAGCAAGGGATTCTGGGAAATGACATGCAAATGAGCACACAGTGCCACCTTTTATCTCATGCTCACATTACATGAGTAACCCTTATCCAATGCATGCTGCTTTAAACACAGCTTTTAAGCAAGGGCTTGGGAGATGCAAAGCCAGTAAACCCACTCACAGACATGTTTCAACCTTGATGGGTATCAGTGTGAGGTTGGTTGCTGGCATTTGTTAAAATGAGATAAGAGTCGGTAATCACCACACTTATTAAGGTTATGGTGGGTAAAAAAAGTGACAAAAACCCTCCACAGTAAAGCATAATGCAACTGTAAATATTCCTGTCTATTCATTTGCATGTCTTAGACAGGTCTGCAACCCTGTCTTTCACCATTATCACCCAGCACACAGCACTTCCACTGCTGCAAGGGATTCTGGGAAATTACATGCAAATGAGCACAGAGTGCCACCTTTTATCTCATGCTCACATTACATGAACAACTCTTAGCCAATGCATGCTGCTTTAGACACAGCCTTTAAGCAAGGGCTTGGGAGATGCAAAGCCAGTAAACCCACTCATATATATATATATATATATATATATATATATATATATATATATATATATATATATATATATATAAATATATCACAACAAGAAAGTATCCTTAAAATAAAGCACACTGGCATACCAGAGGTAGAATGAATATAACAAATGTATTATTATTAAAACAGAGGGAGAGAAATGTAAAAGAGGAGGAGGACTCACAACTGACAATACAAATATACCATGAGGACAAAGGCACATAAATTGGTCAAAAGATCACGTACAGTATGGCTATTGTAATACATAGCCAATTGTGTTCAATCCAAAGAGTGGGTGGCTCTATAACAGGCACTATTCTGTAAAGTAACACATTCTGCAGAACTGTGTATTGTTGGTAAAAATATGCCTATAATATAACCCTAGATTCACATAGAGATAATATTGCCTAAAGTAAGGACAAGGAATCCAGGACAAGAGCATGTATCACAATGTTATGAAGTTATGATACATCACCAAAATCTGGCAGATTGATGAGACCAAAAAACGAGATGCAGAGGCCTCTTGTGATGGAAAAAGTCAGGGGTCCCCCTCCACAGACTCCCACTCCAATGCGTTTCGACAAATGGTCTTCTTCGGGGAGTGGAGTTGTGGAGAGTGAGCCTAGCATTTACAATGGAGTCAGGGGGTGTAGCGTTCAAATTTTGCGCCAAAATTTAGTGAGGAACAGCTGAAGGGTATGAAGGGGATGGAAAGGGGAGTACTCGCAATAATGCGACTGGCGTCTTGACGTATGACGTCACCGCGTTTGAGCGTCATGACGTCAGTATCCCCTATTGTCTCAATCGGCAGCATCAAATCACTGCTGCCGATGTGGTGCTCACATAGAAGGGGAAACAAGCAATATGGGCAGCTTGACTACCATGCCTCTAGCTCCACACTGAATTTGGAAGCTAGGGAATCCGTAGGGAACCCCCGGATAATCGCGTGTTGACGGCACAACGGCTGACGTCATGACGCAATAAGCGCAACGCCTATAGACAGGATTCAGCATATAGTATAGAGCAAAAACCTCAAATATATGCCAAGTAGCAATTTAAAGGCATCACATACAAAGAGCACCATTAATAAGAAATACCAGAGGCATGAGTGACATTAATATGATAAACAGAGAATAATATCATATATGAGGATTAGACCAGGCGAAAAATATATCACAATGAAAAAGCAACATTGATATTATTGCTACAGATCCTAGTCTGCAAGTGGACAAAGGGTGTATATGCAATAATAAACAAAGAGGAAGGATGTATATGCAATAATAAACAAAGAGGAAGGATGTATATGCAATAATAAACAAAGAGGAAGGATGATTCATTGGAAGAGATTCCTATATCAGAATATGTTGTGCTATTGCTACTTTAATAATTGGAACTTTATTTATGATTGCATATAAATTTGTTATAATCATTCTACCTCTGGTATGCCTGTGTGCTTAATTATAAGGATACTTTCTTGTTGTGTTATACATTAATTATCCTTGAGCACCACTGCCATTTGACATTTCATCATAAATTCAGGACAGTTTTTGGCCCACCATTACCAATAGTGTTGATGCGGTATACTTTGTTTTTTCTGATATATATATATAAATTGGTATATATATATATATTATAGTTAGATAAATATACAGCTACTATATATAAATTATAATATATATATTATAATATATATATATAAATAAGAGGTAGGAAAGGCGGATGGTCACTAATCCTAGTAACACTACAAGCTAGTAAAATAAAATTACTTTATTAAGAAAAAAACTCTTTCTTCTAATGTGGATTCTATTGAAGAGACTATTAGTGAGAAAAAACATTCTAAATTTGAGAGAGACCGCATTGATTATATCAAAAGCCAAGTATACTGTTGGCAAAAACCACAGCCTACTAAGGAATTTATAGGTTCTAGTACACCACGGGGCAAACAAAAACAGTCAAAAAACTGGTCTAATAATAATCCCAACAAATCTATCTTAAAGAACACTAGAGGGGAGACGTCTAGTTTTGACTCAGATGTCTCAGATTACGAGGCAAGGTCCCAATCAGTGTCCTTTGATAGATTTACAGGACACTCTAGGGATGATCGTGGAGCAACGGGCTATGAATCTAGAGCTCAAACTACTATGTTTCAGTCCAAAGCTCCAAAATCATCTGGCCAACCCTCCTCGGCTTTTTTACAGTCAAACCCCAGAGGCCGAGGAGAACACGAAGGTCCCAGAGAAAACAACGAAAGCAGAGGCAGATCCAAGAGGAAGAAATACGAATAAATTCCCCTGATAATGTTATCAATTTGTCAGATGTAGATCTTTCCTTGGATCAGCTTAAACTTTTGAACAAAGGTTTAGGGTTCGCCCCCACGCAGAACTTTCATTTATTCCAAACAGTAATTGATCTCCAAAAATTTACTCGCAAGCTCTCCTTAAAGAAACTATTTTCCACACGAAATCGTTTATTAGGCACAGATGTTGATGTGGTTCCCTCAGAGTCTTCACAACTTGATAATAAGACCATAAATTTACTAAATTTTCAAGAACATTGTGCTATTACTGACATGGAAAATTTGTTAGAGTCACAAGGAGAGCCTTTAAATACTTTTGTTCAACCATTCTTTGGGTCTGAAGACTCTGGATATCGAAAAAAATCTTTATTTTGCCCAAATTACAACAGAGGCCCATCCATAACCACGTTTGAACATTTGGTCGAACGAGATTTAAAATTACTTTCCCAAGGTTTTTCCTATTCCAATGTTAATACTGGCAATTTGACATATACAGAGATTCAACAAATTGATTCCATTAAGAAAAATCATAACATTGTAATAAGAAATGCAGACAAAGGGGGAGCTTTGGTTGTATTATCCTCTGACCAATACAAACAAGAAGCATTAAGACAACTATATGATGCTAAATTCTATCAACCTTTAAAAGAAGACCCTACTTCAAAATATGCCTTAGAATTTACAGAATTGTTGTCCCTCGGGAGAATTCTAAATGTTATCAGTTACAAGGAATGTGAGTTTCTGAATTGTCCACATCCCGTGATTCCGGTATTCCACCATCTCCCAAAGATCCATAAATCGCTAGTCAACCCTCCTGGACGACCAATAGTGGCGAGCATTGGATCTTTGGGAGATGGGTTATCGCGGTATGTGGACAAATTCTTACAGCCCCTGGTTTTTCTACTTCCTTCCTACATTAGAGATACAGCAGATCTCATTGTCAAATTACAGGCTGTTACATGGCACAAGGAATACAGGTGGGTGACATTAGATGTTTCCTCCCTGTATTCCATTATTGATCACAACCACGGTCTTAAAGCGATACGATATTTTCTCGATTTATCCACATTATCAATTTCACATTGCACTTTTTTACAAGAATCAATATTCTTTTTACTCACGCACAATTATTTTCTTTTTGATTCACATTTTTATTTACAAAAATTAGGCACTGCAATGGGCACGAGTTTTGCACCTTCATATGCTAATTTGTTTATGGGTTTTTGGGAGGCACAATTTATTTATCACTCTAACAATCTCTTTCGTCAAAATATCATCTTTTACAAGAGATATATTGACGATCTTATATTAATTTGGGATGGTGATGAGCACTCTTTATTTTCATTTATTCACTATTTAAATACTAATGACTATAATATCAAATTCACATATGAGCACAATATTAATCACATTCATTATTTAGATCTAGCCTTGTATATTGACAATGAGATGTTTATTCAAACCGACATTTATCGCAAAAAGAACTCCAGGAATATGCTTCTCAATGCGCGGAGTTGTCATCCCCGCTCATTGATAAGGAATATTCCTGGTTCTCAATTTATGAGACTAAAAAGACTCTGTTCTACCAATGACATTTTCCTGTCAAGATCAAAAGAAATGTTTGACAGATTCATAGCCAGGGGCTATTCCACACAAGACGTAGAGTCAGCATTCAATAAAGCTGACTCTATGGATAGAGATACTTTGATTCAAAGAACAGGTTTGAAAGCAACTAATTCTAACAATATATCTTCTAAAAATACACAGACTCCATTCTTTGTAACTACCTATAGTGCTCAATCTCAACTTATTTCCAAGATAATATCTAAACATTGGCATACTCTTCTCCTTGATGAGGATATTGGCCCTCTATTATCTAGTGGCCCTAGATTTACCTTCCGTAAGGCAAAAACCCTAGCCTCTCATCTTTCTCCTAGTCTGTTTGACTCCAAATTAAAAACTGCTAATATTAGCACCATACCTAAAGGTTTCCATAAATGCGCAAATTGCTCAATGTGTCAATACGCATTACCTTCTAAATTTATAACCTATTCAAATGGGTCAAGGAAGTTTTATATTAAGACTTTTTTGAATTGCAATACATCCTTCGTTATATATGTTCTTCTATGCGCATGCGGCCATAGATATGTGGGACGCACAATTAGATCCTTGAGGTTACGCATAGCTGAACATACCCGTCTGATCAAGAGGAAAGACTTGGTCCATCCTGTCTCCAGACATTTCACCCAATGCCCTAGAGGAGGTATTGGCAATTTCTCCTTTACAGCCATTGAACATATACCCCGTCACCCCAGGGGCGGTAACAGGGAGAATACATTAAATCAGAAAGAAATGTATTGGATTTATACTCTTAATACTCTCTATCCCTCCGGAATGAACTCCGATTGGGAATTGAAACATTTTTTATAGAGGTATGAATAATACTATAAAACACTGTATTATGTCTATATCAATTTACTACGGACATTGGTATAATACCTTCTGCTACTTATTGCTATTTCAGGAAATAATAACAGAACAACTTGAATAAGTTATGAAATGTATTTTATTAAGAATAATACCTATTTGTATTACTGTACTATCTGTACTTACCTGAATAATTGCATTAATACCTAATGGTACCAATTATGCATAGTTGATTTTTATCTCCCATGATTATTTTCTTATTCTTCTTTTCTTCCATGATAGTCTTTTCCTTTTTTCCTTATTTAGAATTTCCAACATTTGGGTATTTGACATTATAATATGTTCGTTGTTTTTAATCTTTATATATAATCTTTATTTTTATTTTTCTTTCCTTCCCCCCTTTTTTGGTTAGTAGATTATATAGTTCATCATGTGTTATGAAGTTTCTCGCTGTACCACAGACATGCCAGTGTTAATATGTTTTTCATTTCATGTGTTTATTACTATCTGCTGTGTCCAATTTGGTTTTGACCAATCAGATGTGGCTCACATGTATATAAGTTGTGTCTGTGTACTGAACCATATTCTCTTTGATAAAGTCCCATGCTAGGGATGAAACGCGTTAGAGTGGTTCTACTATGATGTCCTACCTTTTTTTCTTAATAAAGTAATTTTATTTTACTAGCTTGTAGTGTTACTAGGATTAGTGACCATCCGCCTTTCCTACCTCTTATTACCTTTTTGGTATGGAGCACACAGCAGTCTCTGAGGCTACAGGTGTTTACTATCAATACTGAACGGAGGCGGTATCCAGCTAATCTGCGCTACAGCAACACCCTGCATGCAGTACCCCAAGTCCCGGCACGGCCGTTTCCTTCTGGAGGCAGACCCAGTGTGATCGGAGGGTTGGAGCGCTCTACCCGGGGACCCCAGTGCAACACAGCCGGCGAACCCTGTGACACGGCCTACACGTCATCTGCCTGAGTCACAGCGCGGCTGGTTGCCTCGAGGTATGGAGCCCCAGTGTCATCTATGGGCTTGATCGCACCACCCGTGGGACCCCAGTACAGCGCGGCCGTGGCCTTTGGAGACGCAGCCCCTACGTCATCAACATCGGTGAGCTGAGGGTTTGGCATACACGCCAGGCAGCAGATGAGTTGCGGTGTCCACCGGCAGATCAGCAAAGGAGCACCCAGGTTCTTTGATTCCTCTGCAGCTGGGATTCCCCTGCCTCATACAGGTTGGAGGGGATTTTTTGCTTCATTGCAATACACGGCTGAATAGGTGGCAGGATTACCAGTCGGGTCAGGTTAGCATTATTGGGACTATTATTGATCAATAGTTGATGTGGCTGCGGTCTCACTGCTTTGTATCTTTGGTTCACATTTGCATATTAACCCCCGACTGGTGTGCCCATACCTTCATAGCCATCTTGACTTTATTTCTTTATACTTATTATCTCACACCTGCCTAAAGACATTCCTAGTTACTCCTGGACAGTGATTGCATTTTTCTTTTTTGCGTTTTATATGATTGCAGCATTGGAACATTGGAGTTCACTCTCCATTTTTTCTATATATATAAATATACTGTAACATTATAATATAATATTACGTGTACTTTATGTGTGTGTCATACTGTTTGCAGTAAACAGTATACTGTATACTGCATTGCGGGTGGTGAGTGAGTCATAATGAGTAATAATGAAGTGAGTGATAATTAAGGAAGGGTGAAGGTGCAACTCACATTGAAAAACAATGGGTGGCATGGGTGTCTTAAAATTAATTGGTTAAGAATGTAAATCTTGATCAATTATTAAAAACACGCATTTAATCTGTACTGTACAGTAAAGAAAACATACTGTAAATACTTACTCAGTAGTGACTGTTTGTGTGCGCTTGACACTTCTGGCCATACCATGGGCATGATACAGTAGCTCACAGTGGTTGCTGGAACAACGAGGCCCAAAGTATTTAAGCAGCGTTGTAGCTGTGAAATTCGTTGTCTTCTCTTGTACATATCCTGTATTCTCATGCTGAGATCCTGTGAAATCTTTTTAATCGGCATCGCAGCGTTTTGAAAAAAATACAAGCAGAAGAATGTATATTCGATGTGTAGTCGGTGTATTCAATGTGAAGTGAATCAACAAAATGGATGGTGTATTTATACTTTAATGAGTCTCAACCTCGCTCGTCAGGTGTACTACACAGTACGCCCACTTTTAATACCTGCACCTCGTGGCCATGCATGGGACAAAAATCAAACAGGTGCACAGTGTATAAAAGGTGACACAAATTGCATAGCCTACCACTCGCTGATCTGTATCTGAACTTGCCCTTGTTCAGATACTGCATTATGCCATCTGCTTCCATGTATCAACCCCGATTCTACGGACGCAGGAATCTGCTTTCTTATGCCGTGCTGACCACGAAAAAACGAAAGGCGGAAGCCTTGTCCAAGCCGAAGCCAAAGCGAAAGGATAATAAAGAAAACGTTCAGATGACTCCAAAGGCTAAGAAGCCTGGGCCTTTTTACATCAAGAAGAAATTCACTGGCGTACAAAGAAAGCAACAGGCTTGGAAATCACCAGCACTCATCCACGACGCTGCCCTCCTGGAAACCCCCAGGTCACCTGCTCCTGCACCCATCCACGATGCTGCTCTCCTGGGAACCCCCTTGTCACCTGTTCCAGCACCCACCCACGCAGATGTCAATAGCACTCCTCGCACCCGATCCAGCTCGTTAACCCGCATGCTGAATGGGTTAAGTTGTGTCGATCTCCCTGAGAACTCTATGGTGCAAAAGATCGATCTTCTTTTGGAGACCATACTAAATATAGATAGACGTTTAGAGAACATTGAGAAGATGGAGAGCATGGAGAGCAACATAGCGGGGATAAATTCATTGCATGAAGCTCCTGCCCCTGTATGTCGGATTCCGGGGCAGGAGGGTGGCATGGATGTGACCCCGGACGCACCCCCTCCATCTGCAGAATACGTGTGTCTGTATGCCATCGATGAGGATGAGATGACAACCCCGGTAACACCACAACACCGACAAGGCAACTACAACAGGAGGAAAGCATCCTCCCAGACCACCTACCCTCGCCCGCTGCCAGAAGCACACCCACTTCCAGAAGCACACCCGCTTCAAGAAGCACACCCGCTCCCAGAAGCACACCCGCTCCCAGCACACACGCTTGCATCGAGACGGTGCCAGACATCACATTCCGCGACCTGTCCCAGCATGTCAGGGAGAAATACAAGGTTGCAAGTGCTGGTGTTGCACAGAAATATGCCATGTACATCTTCAAACGCCATGTCAGTTATGAGATGTACAGCGGGTGGACCCACAGCGTTAATTACGAAGGGAATCAAATCAAAAAGGCTCTGCCAGAAAATTTAAGGAAAACTATTTTGGCTGATGTGCAGCGGTTTTTTATTGTTACCGATCATATGATGAGAACCGTGAGAGACACCATCAATGGCCTTTTGCGGCATGTAAGGGCTCGTCCCTGGAAGGACAGACAGATGGGAAATTTAATTTACCTTCATTAGAGACTTTGCCAAATGTGTGGCGAGGACCCACTGCCTGTCCCGTAGTCTTCATTATATACGTAGTTGACAGGTGACAGCGGACCTGTATATGACAGCTGATGAAGCTGGAAATCATGTTGGTACATGCACGCTTGCTGGTATCTGTACGTGAAATATGGCTCAGGCTGGAAGTTTTGCAAGTGTCCTGGTGGGGGCAGATAGCAAGGGTTGCCTGTCACTGGGTTTTCACTGACGGTCGGACCGTTGTTGTAAGCCGGTGCAGGCGCTGTTACATTGCTGGCCTGGGATTGACAAATCTTATTTGAATTTAACATGACCTTTCTCCTTTTAAAGTCTCCATGATCAAAGATACTGTAAAAATCTGGCACCACACACCAATACCCTCCTCTAACTCCGCGTGCAGGGGCAATACACCAATACCCTCCTCTAACTCTGTGTGCAGGGGCAACACGAAAAAAACACGGATCGCTACTTAACTTTTTTCTTATTGCACGCTTCCACACACAAGCATCAGGTAAAAATTTGTAAAAGTCATCATTTGAGATAAAAAATTGATACATTTCACCAACTGTGGCCATTTTATCAGCTGCGGCATTAATTGCAGAATAAATTATATACAGTATGAATAGCTACAATCGGGTCTTTTGCACACGTACTGCGGTGTACTGGTACTCATTTCGTCCGGCAATTGTGCAGTGAGAAAATATGTGAAAAAGACACGGCGCATTTAGTTTTATTATGAAATGCCAAAATTGATACAGTAACTTCTTCAGTACCAAGGTCAATTCACAATGGACCACTGTGTTTTTTTTAAACACCTGCAAGTCGACACATTACTGTACTGTACACATTAGAATTCACTACAATTCATGAATATCTGCCACCTGGCGGATATGCGAAGAATTGCCCCCAATTAAATCCGAACCATTATAATTAAACAAATCAACCGCAGTTCAACTGCGGGTGCCGGGCGGCGCGAATGCAGCATGAGCACAGGGGATGCACCATTTACTCCGCGTGGCATTCAGGACATGGAACCACCATGTCCCCGAGAAGTTTTAGAATAAAGGCCGACACAGCAGTACATCCTGAATTATGATTGTAATTGTAATCTGCCTGCAGCAGAGGGCAGCGCACCCAAAACTGCAGAGTTCAAGCATGAGAGGAGGTGTTTACTGTGTAACAAAGTAAGTCACATCAGACCAGATTGTCCAGACAGTGCATAGTCCGGTGGACCCCATTAGGGGCAACGCTCTCCAGCTGCGAAGCCGGTTGCCCGTGTGCGACTGGCATACACAGAGGAGCCAAGTACAGCCGTGGAACCAGCCCAGAGAGGGACTTCCACAGAGAGATCTGCACTTGCCACCTGGGAACCAGCAGTGGAGACAGAGGAACATCAGATTGCACCAGTCGAGATGCAGTCCAACGATGTCCGGCAGAAGCATCTGCGCACAGTGACCATCGGAGATTGCCAAGCAGCCGGCTTGCTCGACTCCGGTGCCACTGTTACCCTGGTCCGACCTCATATGGTCCAAACAGAGGATTTGCTCCCGGCACCAGGATGCAGGTGACTGTGATGGTGAAGGGGTACCCAGGCATGTAAATAAAAGGCCTTATGCCCGGCTGGGTGTCCCTGAGTCATATTGTAAATCTGAAGTTGTGGCAGTGAAGGAGTTAACCAGGCCAATAATAACGGTCTCAGACCCGACTGGTTTCCCCTAAACCTTGTTGGGGATTGTGGCAAGACGGCCTGTAGCCGAGGTCAGGGAACAGTCCATACGTGTAGTTTCAGGATAATGAAAAATGTTCAATGGCTTTATTTCTCCACAGTAACATAACATGCGGGCACACTGTCCCTTTAACAAAATAATTCCTGCTCCATGATGGGAGAAAAACTGACTAACACAGCAGACCTATCTAGAAGGCTGGCTGGCTAAACCATAACCAAACCTTCAGAGTCTTTTAAGCAGTCATGAAAAACAAATGAAACAAATCTTACTTTGGCTGCAGTAAGTAGTGTGTTGTATCCTACTGGCTAGCAGCACATCTATCCATGTGCTCTTGTCTGAGAGAGCCTGCTACTGCTGGTAACAAGATCCTTTTCTACCTTCCTGGCTCTCAGGTGTCAGCTTACTTCCTGACTACCTAAGTTCCACCTGAGTTAACCCTTATGAGTGCTGGATGAAGCACTCAGACATATGTCTCCCAGGCGTAACTGATAGGAGTTTACTTCACTCTGTCACATACCTCCCCTGTTTGTGTGTGGCTAGTGTCCCACACGGCTGAAGCCCGACCCTCCACTCCTTCCCTTGACAAAAAATCAGCATTTCCATGGTCCTTTCCAGGTCTATTCTGAATATCAAACGAGAAGGGTTGGAGGGCAATATACCACCTGGTCAACCTTGGATTTGTGTCCTTCATGGTGTTTAACCACTTCAAGGGTGCATGGTCAGTGACCAGGGTGAAGTGTACTCCGGCGACATAATGTCTCAAGGCCTCAATTGCCCATTTTACAGCGAGGCACTCCTTCTCAATAACGGAATACCTCACTTCCCTTGGGAACAGCTTCCGGCTGATGAACAGTATGGGGTGTTCAACACCATCAAATTGCTGAGACAGCACTGCTCCCAGTCCTACCTCTGAGGCATCCGTCTGGATGATGAAGAGCTCTTTAAAATCTGGGCTCCGAAGAGCGGGGCCCTCTGACAGGCACTTTTTTAGCATGTCAAAGGCGTCTTGGCACTCCCAAGACCATTTAACTTGGGTAGGGGCACTCTTTTTTGTTAGATCTGTTAGGGGTGCAGAAATTTCCGAAAAATTGGGGATAAACCGCCGGTAATTCCCTGCTAACCCCAAAAGGGAGCGGACCTGTGTCTTTGTCTGTGGGGTGGGAACTTCTTTATGGCGGCCACCTTGCTAGCTAGTGGCCTTACTATCCCTCCCCCAACGGCATAGCCCAAGTACTTTGTAGTGGATTTACCCAGGGCACAATTTTTTGGATTTGCAGTGAGCCCTGCTTCTCTTAAGGACGTTAGGACTGCCCTTAACCTTTTTATATGAGACTGCCAGTGCCTGCTATAGATGACAATGTCATCCAAGTAGGCCGCGGCATATGCCCTATGGGGTCGTATTACCTTATCCATTAACCTTTGGAACGTGGCTGGAGCCCCATGTAACCCAAATGGCATAGTGACGAATTGGTATAAACAGAGAAGGGGTGGCGAAGGCAGTTTTGCATTTGGATTCTTCCGCTAGAGGTATCTGCCAATATCCTTTCGTGAGATCTAGGGTGGAGATATACTCTGCTTTACCAAGCGAATCAAGCAATTCATCCACCCTAGGCATTGGATATGCATCAAATCTGGATACAGCATTTACTTTTCGCAGATCTACGCAAAACCTCACCTTCCCATCTGGTTTAGGGACCAACACAATAGGGCTACACCATTCACTGTGGGACTCCTCGATCACGCCCAATTCCAACATGTCTATTATCTCCCTCTCTACCAGGTCTTTTCGGCCCTCTGGCAATCTATAGGGACGGGACCGTACTTTTACGCCAGGTTCTGTCTCAATCCTATGGGACACTAAATCAGTCTGCCCTGGCAGCTCAGAAAAAACATCTGAGAAGTGGTCACATACATCAAGTAGGTCTGACCTTTGTTCCGTTGTTAACTGCTCTCCCATGGGAACCTGATGGTCAGTGTACGTACTACCCTTTGGAAGCTTTGGACCCAAATCCGTCTCTCCTTCCCGAGGGTGAATGAACAGCGATCTCATCGTTTTCCAGGGTTTCAGGAGGTTCACGTGGTAGATTTGTTTACCCTTCCTGGACCCTGGTTGAGAGATCTCATAGTTCACCTCCCCGGTGCGGCGGAGAACTTGGAAAGGACCCTGCCACTTCGCAAGGAGTTTACTCTCTGATGTCGGTAGTAGTAGCATCACTTGGTCCCCAGGTTGGAAGACCCTCAAGCGAGCATTTTGGTTGTACTGCCTCTCTTGACGTTCTTGAGCAGATTTGAGGTTTTCCTTTGCAAACCGACCTATCATATCTATGCGGTTTCTAAGGTCTATGACATACTGAAGGGTATTCTTGGAGGGGGAGGGCTCCTCCTCCCAGGATTCCTTCAGTAGGTCGAGAATACCCCGAGGTTGGCGTCCATATAGGAGCTCAAACGGGGAGAAGCCTGTGGATGATTGGGGAACTTCTCGTACCGCAAACAACAGGAAAGGGAGAAGTTCATCCCAAGCTCGCTTTTCAGTGTCCACAAACTTCCTAAGCATATATTTTAAAGTACGGTTAAACCTCTCTACCAATCCATCAGTCTGAGGATGGTAGACCGAGGTCCGGACTGATTTTATCTCCAATAACTTCAGGACATCCTGCATTAACTTTGCCATGAAATTTGTTCCCTGGTCAGTTAACATTACTTGGGGAAATCCTACCCTAGAAAACAGTTCTAACAGCCTGTGAGCAACCTGTTTAGCAGTGGCTGATCTCAGAGGGAAGGCCTCAGGATATCTGGTGGCATAATCAACAACAACGAGTATACATTTATGTCCCTTCGCAGAGGGTTCTAAAGGTCCGACCAGATCTACCCCAATTCTCTCGAATGGGACGGCTACCAAGGGCAGAGGAACCAAGGGAGCCGGCTTCGGTCCTTTTTGGCTAGTTAACTGGCATTCAGGACATGTCTCACATAGTTTCATGATGTCACCATGTATGCCTGGCCAGTAAAACCGGGACGAGATGCGGTCTGTGGTTTTATCTCTGCCCAAATGACCACCCCATGGGAGAGTATGGGCTAGGGTGAACACTGTTTTAATCAACCCTTTAGGGACTAGCATCTGTCGAATGACCACCCCTGTTTGTGTAACCTTATTTACACGATATAGTATTTCATTCAACAGTTCAAAATGTGGATACACTTTTACACCTTGTTCATCTATTATCTTGTTGTTGACCTGTACCACCTTCTCATATTGTCTAGCCAGAGCTGGGTCCTCCCTCTGCCTCTGACGGAAGTCAGGAAAATCCAGGGCTGGCAACACTCCCGTATCTATCTGTTCCCCACCCTGGTCATCCCCGGCCATGACCTGCAGTCCTTTGGGCTGACTAATGTTATCAAAAGTCCCAGCCTTTCTTAACCAGTCCTCTTTTTCCGCACGTCTCTGTTTACGTGTCTTTGGGACATGATGTCTACGGGGGAAAAACTCTGGGGAAAAAGAGAACAAGTCTCCGGGCTTCTCCGGTACCAGAGAAGTAGGCTCTGTAGGAGTAGAGGCCAACAATGTTTCGAGGTAGGGCCAGTCTCGGCCAAGCAGACCAGGAGCAGGTAGCCAGGGGGCAACTCCCACTAGTAGGCTAGCCTCTTTATCCTGGATACATAGTAGAACCTTCGCCGTCGGGTATCTCTTTGTATCCCCATGGATACACTCGATATTCCAAGGAGCGTCATAAGATAGTCTATTGCTGGGAATTAGGCCCTCTAGGATCAGGGTTTTTCCAGAGCCCGAGTCCAGCATGGCGTTTACTTTTGTCCCCTCCAGAGATGCTGGGACTAACCACGGATTGTGGTCCCCTCAGAGACAAGCTGTGGCAGTGGTTCTGCTATATGAATAGTCCATCTCCTCATCTCCTGAGTCCACAAACTCGGTCGTCCGCGGAAGCTCTCGACGGGGCTCGGTGTTTGGACCTCTTCGCTGTTGGATGGGGTCCTCCCTTCTGGCTGGTGGGGTTATCCTCTCCACCGGGTGGGTGACAGGAGTCCAGGTTCTTGGGGAATACTGTGGGTGGCGGCTTCCCTTGAGTGATCCAGTGGCCTCGGACCCAGGATGGGCGTCTCTGCGGGAGTTTGTACCAGCAACCCTCCGAGATGGGAAAGGGTCTTCCGAACAGGTTGACTGGATCTCCCGAGCTGGCAGGTTGTAGACCCTTCGATTGTCTGCTCTCCTGCCTCTAGCACACCGGAAGCAACTGGTGTTTGCACGGACCGTTCCCAGCTATCCTGTTGGGTGTCGTCACCAAGGAAGTTTTCCACCAAGCAGACCGCTGACTTCAGGGAAAATGCAGCATGTCTTTTTACCCAGGAGCGGGAGGAGGGGGGCAGTATCTGTATGAACTGCTCGAGCACAAACTGTTCAAGGATCTCTTCCTTGGTATGCTTCTCCGGTTGTATCCACCGGGTACATAAGTCTACTAAGCGGTGGGCTACGACCCGGTGTCTGTCTTTGTTTGCATATTTGACTGTCCGGAACCGCTGTCGGTAGGTCTCTGGAGTGAGACCTAGGCGATCCAGAATAGCAGCCTTTAGTTTCTGATAGTCCACGGCCTCATCTGCTGGAAGAGCCTGGTAGGCTGCCTGAGCTTCCCCTATGAGGAGTGGAGCCAGAGTCGTTATCCAGCGATCAACTGTCCAGCCGTGGGCCGTGGCTACCCTTTCAAAAGTGAGGAGAAATGCCTCTGGGTCTTCGTTTGGCTTCATCTTAGGCAGCATCACCGGTGGGTTATTTGGAATCCCTGGTCTGCCTGGGGTTGGGCCTTCGACCAGCAGTTGGAGTAGCCTTTCCTCTCGCCGGGCCTGTTGCTCATCTTGCTGGGCCTGTCGCTCATCTTGCTGGGCTTGTCGCTCATCTTGCTGGGCTTGTCGCTCAGCTTGCTGGGCTTGTCGCTCATCTTGCTGGGCTTGTCGCTCAGCTTGCTGGGCTTGTCGCTCATCTTGCTGGGCCTGTCGCTCATCTTGCTGGGCTTGTCGCTCATCTTGCTGGGCTTGTCGCTCAGCTTGCTTCACTGCTAGCTGGAGCTGTTGCTCAAGGAACTGAGAAAAAAAAATTCTCCATTTTTTTTTTTTTTGTGGCCCTTCAGATACACTGGCGACACACTTTATTCGAGCTCGGCTAGTCCCACGAATTCGGGTATACTCGGGTGTATTGAGGTTTGTGACTGTTTTCTGCCCGAGTGCATTGCGTTATTTTCCAGGCAGGGATTGAAGCATTTTATTCCCGCTGGCTGCAATACTGCACAGTATATATATATATATATATACTGCATTACAATTCATGAATTTATGCCATCTGGTAGACACGCGAAGCATTGCAGCCTATTAAATCCTAATCATTATCATTTAACAGATCAGCCGCCCATCAGCCAGGCATGAACCCAGGCTGGGAAGGCAAATGCAATGGGGCTTGTCAGAGGTGAGGAGCGGCGCATTCCAGGTATCTGCCAGGTACATACTGGGTATTTGCTCGAATAAAGTGTGTCGCAGCAGTACAGGGGCCGTCCGACTTCCCACTTCTGACACCACTTGTGGCAGGACAGCCTGTAGCCGAGGTCAGGGAACAGTCCACACGTGTAGTTTCAGGATAATGAAAAATGTTCAATGGCTTTATTTCTCCACAGTAACATAACATGCGGGCACACTGTCCCTTTAACAAAATAATTCCTGCTCCATGATGGGAGAAAAACTGACTAACACAGCAGACCTATCTAGAAGGCTGGCTGGCTAAACCATAACCAAACCTTCAGAGTCTTTTAAGCAGTCATGAAAAACAAATGAGACAAATCTTACTTTGGCTGCAGTAAGTAGTGTGCTGTATCCTACTGGCTAGCAGCACATCTATCCATGTGCTCTTGTCTGAGACAGGCAGCTACTGCTGGTAACAAGATCCTTTTCTACCTTCCTGGCTCTCAGGTGTCAGCTTACTTCCTGACTACCTAAGTTCCACCTGAGTTAACCCTTATGAGTGCTGGATGAAGCACTCAGACATATATCTCCCAGGCGTAACTGATAGTGTCAAGGATAAAATATGGAGATCATATCTCTACGCTTTATAGAAACCACTCGTCTCCATCTTATATCTGTTTGCTGTGCTTTTTTACTAATACTGTTTTCTATCCGAGGTGACCGTGAAATTCCGCTTGCACAGACTCTCGCCCACGCAATAAAGAAGTAGCAAAGTGACCTAAAGCCCAGTGATATCAGAGAAAACGAAACCTAACTTCAGAAAGCAAGGACACACGGCATTCCTGTGAAACTTGCATCAGCCGACAAGACCCCCGCCCCCATCGTGCCTTTTTTCTACTAACTAATGTAATAATTGGATAAGCTTTGCCGCATAATAGGTGTGGCATTGAATGGCATTGAGTGACATTGAATGATTGGCTAGTGTTAGCCTACTTTGATATAAATAGATTGTAATACAAAAACTCGGCAGTCTTGTCTTGACTACTTGTCTGAGGAAACTGATACGTGACTCTGTGTCATTATTGGGATCCAGGGTGTGCACCCAGACTCTAAGTTACATAATTTGGAGCCCACATCTGAGCAGTAGAGACCCTCGATTGAAGGGACCTTAACAGTTGGCGTAGTCGGCAGGTTCCTTGTGAAGGGATATCGGAACAATCCTGAACCCATCTCCATCCAAGGAGGACGTCCCCTGTCCGGACTGATCTGGGGGTCTGATCAACCTCTAAGGACAAGGTAAGATATATTCAGAATATATTTTTACCAAACTCCTGTCAGTCTGCTCAGGTTAGCGACACTTGGTTGATGGGCTAAGTATTGTTAATCTATACAAGACCATAGAGTCCGGTGGTTCCTGCCCAGACTCTAAGTTACATAATTTGGAGCCCACATCTGAGCAGTAGAGACCCTCGATTGAAGGGACCTTAACAATAGGAGTTGACTTCACTCTGTCACAGGGATGAAGGGGTTAATAATTGGTCACACAATGCCATGTTGTCCACATACCTTAATTGTATTGTCCCCATTTTGCAGCTCAGAAACTAGCTGCAGACTGATGAGTGTATGTAGAATGTGCAAATTGTATTTACAACACAAGGGGGAGCTTCTAGAGCTGAACCAAGCGTCAGTTGAATAAGTGCGTCTGCGGTTAGCAGTTACCTTGAAGTTCTGAATCACTTAATAAACCGCAGACTCTTCAGAGAAAGTCTTAACCACAAAGTTAAGTGGATTAGTGGTCTGCGGTCTAGCTGAAGTGCCGGGAATGCATCAATGCATCCTGCGGTCTCGTTATCCAATTGACCTTAATTGATGGAATGCTTCTGCAGTTACCGAGCCGGCAAAGGAGGATACATTGTATGCCAAGAGTCAAACCGCAAACCACATCACAGAGCGTATTCAATTAAGTACCTAATTTCGGTTAGGAAAGAGCTAGCACTCTAATTTTTGGTATACCGTTAGTAGAGAATATACCATGCACATACATGTGTTTTTTTATATCACTCACACATACAGAAGGTATATATAAAAATAAACTGTGTTTCAGTATATTTGAAAATGTAAAGGCAGGAACCCTTTCCTGCCAGCCCGGCAATGAATACATTATCATGACTATGTGTTAAGGGTGGATGAGCTGAGGGATTTTTCATCTCCGTACTTCAAAGGGCAACCTGCTAGGTTGGTGCCCCAGTGTCTAGAGAAGTCCGGAGTTGAAAAGCCTCAGAGACCCTAGGTGTTATGGTGGCCGGGATATTGTCAAGCACCAGATGCCGATGCGAAGTATGGGCTATTAACACTTGGGGCCTCATGCAGTAAACGTCGATAAGGCACTCATATTCAGTAAGCCTGATAAGGCACTCATATTCAGTAAGCCTGATAAGGCACTCATATTCAGTAAGCCTGATAAGGCACTCATATTCAGTAAGCCTGATAAGGCACTCATATTCAGTAAGCCTGATAAGGCACTCATATTCAGTAAGCCTCGATAAGGCACTCATATTCAGTAAGCCTGATAAGGCACTCATATTCAGTAAGCCTGATAAGGCACTCATATTCAGTAAGCCTGAAAAGGCACTCATATTCAGTAAGCCTGATAAGGCACTCATATTCAGTAAGCCTGATAAGGCACTCATATTCAGTAAGCCTGAAAAGGCACTCATATTCAGTAAGCCTGATAAGGCACTCATATTCAGTAAGCCTGAAAAGGCACTCATATTCAGTAAGCCTGATAAGGCACTCATATTCAGTAAGCCTGAAAAGGCACTCATATTCAGTAAGCCTCGATAAGGCACTCATATTCAGTAAGCCTGAAAAGGCACTCATATTCAGTAAGCCTGATAAGGCACTCATATTCAGTAAGCCTGATAAGGCACTCATATTCAGTAAGCCTCGATAAGGCACTCATATTCAGTAAGCCTGATAAGGCACTCATATTCAGTAAGCCTGAAAAGGCACTCATATTCAGTAAGCCTGATAAGGCACTCATATTCAGAAAGCCTGATAAGGCACTCATATTCAGTAAGCCTGAAAAGGCACTCATATTCAGTAAGCCTGATAAGGCACTCATATTCAGTAAGCCTGAAAAGGCACTCATATTCAGTAAGCCTGATAAGGCACTCATATTCAGTAAGCCTGATAAGGCACTCATATTCAGTAAGCCTCGATAAGGCACTCATATTCAGTAAGCCTGATAAGGCACTCATATTCAGTAAGCCTGAAAAGGCACTCATATTCAGTAAGCCTCGATAAGGCACTCATATTCAGTAAGCCTGATAAGGCACTCATATTCAGTAAGCCTGAAAAGGCACTCATATTCAGTAAGCCTGATAAGGCACTCATATTCAGTAAGCCTGAAAAGGCACGCATATTCAGTAAGACTCGATAAGGCACTCATATTCAGTAAGCCTGAAAAGGCATTCATATTCAGTAAGCCTGATAAGGCACTCATATTCAGTAAGCCTCGATAAGGCACTCATATTCAGTAAGCCTGATAAGGCACTCATATTCAGTAAGCCTGATAAGGCACTCATATTCAGTAAGCCTGATAAGGCACTCATATTCAGAAAGCCTGATAAGGCACTCATATTCAGTAAGCCTGATAAGGCACTCATATTCAGTAAGCCTGAAAAGGCACTCATATTCAGTAAGCCTGAAAAGGCACTCATATTCAGAAAGCCTGATAAGGCACTCATATTCAGTAAGCCTGATAAGGCACTCATATTCAGTAAGCCTCGATAAGTGGGTGATAACGGACTGTACTGCCGAAAAATCTTAATAACCGCTATAGTAATTAAGAGGTTAACCCACCCTGCTCCGCTACCCACCCGGGAGGCCTAACCAGACACAGGTTTCTGTGCTGCACACACAGTAACAGGGAGGGGACAGCAGGTCTCTGTGCTGCACACACAGTAACAGGGAGGGGACAGCAGGTCTCTGTGCTGCACACACAGTAACAGGGAGGGGACAGCAGGTCTCTGTGCTGCACACACAGTAACAGGGGAGGGGACAGCAGGTCTCTGTGCTGCACACACACTAACAGGGAGGGGACAGCAGGTCTCTGTGCTGCACACACAGTAACAGGGAGGGGACAGCAGGTATCTGTGCTGCACACACAGTAACAGGGAGGGGACAGCAGGTCTCTGTGCTGCACACACAGTAACAGGGAGGGGACAGCAGGTCTCTGTGCTGCACACACAGTAACAGGGAGGGGACAGCAGGTCTCTGTGCTGCACACAAAGTAACAGGGAGGGGACAGCAAGTCTCTGTGCTGCACACACAGTAACAGGGGAGGGGACAGCAGGTCTCTGTGCTGCACACACAGTAACAGGGAGGGGACAGCAGGTCTCTGTGCTGCACACACAGTAACAGGGAGGGGACAGCAGGTCTCTGTGCTGCACACACTAACAGGGAGGGGACAGCAGGTATCTGTGCTGCACACACAGTAACAGGGTGGGGACAGCAGGTCTCTGTGCTGCACACACAGTAACAGGGAGGGGACAGCAGGTCTCTGTGCTGCACACACAGTAACAGGGAGGGGACAGCAGGTATCTGTGCTGCACACACAGTAACAGGGAGGGGACAGCAGGTCTCTGTGCTGCACACACAGTAACAGGGAGGGGACAGCAGGTCTCTGTGCTGCACACACAGTAACAGGGAGGGGACAGCAGGTCTCTGTGCTGCACACACAGTAACAGGGAGGGGACAGCAGGTCTCTGTGCTGCACACACAGTAACAGGGAGGGGACAGCAGGTCTCTGTGCTGCACACACAGTAACAGGGAGGGGACAGCAGGTCTGTGTGCTGCACACACAGTAACAGGGAGGGGACAGCAGGTCTCTGTGCTGCACACACAGTAACAGGGAGGGGACAGCAGGTCTCTGTGCTGCACACACAGTAACAGGGAGGGGACAGCAGGTCTCTGTGCTGCACACACAGTAACAGGGGAGGGGACAGCAGGTCTCTGTGCTGCACACACAGTAACAGGGAGGGGACAGCAGGTCTCTGTGCTGCACACACAGTAACAGGGGAGGGGACAGCAGGTCTCTGTGCTGCACACACAGTAACAGGGAGGGGACAGCAGGTCTCTGTGCTGCACACACAGTAACAGGGAGGGGACAGCAGGTCTCTGTGCTGCACACACAGTAACAGGGAGGGGACAGCAGGTCTCTGTGCTGCACACACAGTAACAGGGAGGGGACAGCAGGTATCTGTGCTGCACACACAGTAACAGGGGAGGGGACAGCAGGTCTCTGTGCTGCACACACAGTAACAGGGAGGGGACAGCAGGTCTCTGTGCTGCACACACAGTAACAGGGGAGGGGACAGCAGGTCTCTGTGCTGCACACACAATATCAGGGAGGGGACAGCAGGTCTCTGTGCTGCACACACAGTAACAGGGAGGGGACAGCAGGTCTCTGTGCTGCACACACAGTAACAGGGAGGGGACAGCAGGTCTCTGTGCTGCACACACAGTAACAGGGAGGGGACAGAAGGTCTCTGTGCTGCACACACAGTAACAGGGGAGGGGACAGCAGGTATCTGTGCTGCACACACAGTAACAGGGAGGGGACAGCAGGTCTCTGTGCTGCACACACAGTAACAGGGGAGGGGACAGCAGGTATCTGTGCTGCACACACAGTAACAGGGAGGGGACAGCAGGTCTCTGTGCTGCACACACAGTAACAGGGGAGGGGACAGCAGGTCTCTGTGCTGCACACACAGTAACAGGGAGGGGACAGCAGGTCTCTGTGCTGCACACACAGTAACAGGGGAGGGGACAGCAGGTCTCTGTGCTGCACACACAGTAACAGGGAGGGGACAGCAGGTCTCTGTGCTGCACACACAGTAACAGGGAGGGGACAGCAGGTCTCTGTGCTGCACACACAGTAACAGGGGAGGGGACAGCAGGTCTCTGTGCTGCACACACAGTAACAGGGAGGGGACAGCAGGTCTCTGTGCTGCACACACAGTAACAGGGAGGGGACAGCAGGTCTCTGTGCTGCACACACAGTAACAGGGAGGGGACAGCAGGTCTCTGTGCTGCACACACAGTAACAGGGAGGGGACAGCAGGTCTCTGTGCTGCACACACAGTAACAGGGGAGGGGACAGCAGGTCTCTGTGCTGCACACACAGTAACAGGGGAGGGGACAGCAGGTCTCTGTGCTGCACACACAGTAACAGGGGAGGGGACAGCAGGTCTCTGTGCTGCACACACAGTAACAGGGAGGGGACAGCAGGTCTCTGTGCTGCACACACAGTAACAGGGAGGGGACAGCAGGTCTCTGCGCTGCACACACAGTAACAGGGAGGGGACAGCAGGTCTCTGCGCTGCACACACAGTAACAGGGGAGGGGACAGCAGGTCTCTGCGCTGCACACACAGTAACAGGGGAGTGGACAGCAGGTCTCTGCGCTGCACACACAGTAACAGGGAGGGGACAGCAGGTCTCTGCGCTGCACACACAGTAACAGGGAGGGGACAGCAGGTCTCTGTGCTGCACACACAGTAACAGGGAGGGGACAGCAGGTCTCTGTGCTGCACACACAGTAACAGGGAGGGGACAGCAGGTCTCTGTGCTGCACACACAGTAACAGGGAGGGGACAGCAGGTCTCTGTGCTGCACACACAGTAACAGGGAGGGGACAGCAGGTCTCTGTGCTGCACACACAGTAACAGGGAGGGGACAGCAGGTCTCTGTGCTTCACACACAGTAACAGGGGAGGGGACAGCAGGTCTCTGTGCTGCACACACAGTAACAGGGGAGGGGACAGCAGGTATCTGTGCTGCACACACAGTAACAGGGAGGGGACAGCAGGTCTCTGTGCTGCACACACAGTAACAGGGGAGGGGACAGCAGGTATCTGTGCTGCACACACAGTAACAGGGGAGGGGACAGCAGGTCTCTGTGCTGCACACACAGTAACAGGGGAGGGGACAGCAGGTCTCTGTGCTGCACACACAGTAACAGGGGAGGGGACAGCAGGTCTCTGTGCTGCACACACAGTAACAGGGAGGGGACAGCAGGTATCTGTGCTGCACACACAGTAACAGGGAGGGGACAGCAGGTCTCTGTGCTGCACACACAGTAACAGGGAGGGGACAGCAGGTCTCTGTGCTGCACACACAGTAACAGTGGAGGGGACAGCAGGTCTCTGTGCTGCACACACAGTAACAGGGGAGGGGACAGCAGGTCTCTGTGCTGCACACACAGTAACAGGGAGGGGACAGCAGGTCTCTGTGCTGCACACACAGTAACAGGGAGGGGACAGCAGGTCTCTGTGCTGCACACACAGTAACAGGGGAGATACAGCAGGTCTCTGTGCTGCACACACAGTAACAGGGAGGGGACAGCAGGTCTCTGTGCTGCATACACAGTAACAGGGGAGGGGACAGCAGGTCTCTGTGCTGCACACACAGTAACAGGGAGGGGACAGCAGGTCTCTGTGCTGCACACACAATAACAGGGAGGGGACAGCAGGTATCTGTGCTGCACACACAGTAACAGGGGAGGGGACAGCAGGTATCTGTGCTGCACACACAGTAACAGGGAGGGGACAGCAGGTCTCTGTGCTGCACACACAGTAACAGGGAGGGGACCGCAGGTCTCTGTGCTGCACACACAGTAACAGGGAGGGGACAGCAGGTCTCTGTGCTGCACACACAGTAACAGGGAGGGGACAGCAGGTATCTGTGCTGCACACACAGTAATAGGGAGGGGACAGGAGGTCTCTGTGCTGCACACACAGTAACAGGGAGGGGACAGCAGGTCTCTGTGCTGCACACACAGTAACAGGGGAGGGGACAGCAGGTCTCTGTGCTGCACACACTGTAACAGGGAGGGGACAGCAGGTCTCTGTGCTGCACACGCTGACACAGGGAGGGGACAGCAGGTCTCTGTGCTGCACACACAGTAACAGGGAGGGGACAGCAGGTCTCTGTGCTGCACACACAGTAACAGGGAGGGGACAGCAGGTCTCTGTGCTGCACACACAGTAACAGGGAGGGGACAGCAGGTCTCTGTGCTGCACACACAGTAACAGGGAGGGGACAGCAGGTCTCTGTGCTGCACACACAGTAACAGGGAGGGGACAGCAGGTTTCTGTGCTGCACACACAGTAACAGGGAGGGGACAGCAGGTCTCTGTGCTGCACACACAGTAACAGGGAGGGGACAGCAGGTATCTGTGCTGCACACACAGTAACAGGGGAGGGGACAGCAGGTCTCTGTGCTGCACACACAGTAACAGGGAGGGGACAGCAGGTCTCTGTGCTGCACACACAGTAACAGGGAGGGGACAGCAGGTCTCTGTGCTGCACACACAGTAACAGGGAGGGGACAGCAGGTCTCTGTGCTGCACACACAGTAACAGGGAGGGGACAGCAGGTCTCTGTGCTGCACACACAGTAACAGGGAGGGGACAGCAGGTCTCTGTGCTGCACACACAGTAACAGGGAGGGGACAGCAGGTCTCTGTGCTGCACACACAGTAACAGGGGAGGGGACAGCAGGTCTCTGTGCTGCACACACAGTAACAGGGAGGGGACAGGAGGTCTCTGTGCTGCACACACAGTAACAGGGAGGGGACAGCAGGTCTCTGTGCTGCACACACAGTAACAGGGGAGGGGACAGCAGGTCTCTGTGCTGCACACACAGTAACAGGGAAGGGACAGCTGTCCTGATCTGACCCCCCAGTGACATCACTCGCAGTCTCATCTTTATTTACTCACGAGAAACATTCTCAATGAAACTAAGAGCATTTCCTTTATAAATGTGTTCTTTTTTGCCCCAATTCTTTAACGTTTCCTGTGCAGAAGGAGGTATCTCTGGGCTGATCTCCTTACCTGTGAATGTCCTGCATCACGCTCACATCTCCGGCTGGTTCAGACATGTTCCTGGACAAGATAATGAGCAAGGGAAGGAAGAGAATGGAGAAATATCTGTGAACAGGAAGACGTGGGCGTGTCAGAGGGTGCGGGTTGTAGTGTGTGTCGCTCTGTGTACTTATGTTTCGCTCTGTAGTGTGTGTCGCTATGTGCAGTATGTGTGTACATAGGGAGTGAGGAATTACATGCAACCACACCGCAATAATATATGTATATCTTTATTTATATAGCGCCATTATTATACATAGCGCTTCACAACAGTAATACACGTGACAATCATATAAATAACACATAATGGGAATAAGCACCTCAGACATAAAAGTAACATTAGGAAAACGTACCTTACACACTTAGGCCTTGCCCCCGCTGCCTACTGCAGCGTCCGCCGCGCGCACGAGAGCCCTCCCCACAATGGCGCCGGGCCCGCTGCAAGGGGGGGCCGCAGTGCTCGCGCGAGAGCTTCTCCTGCACCCAATAGAATTGAGAGCAGGACTCGCGTCGAGTGATTAGGCACGCCCCCCGGCGGTTCAGCCAATGAGGGCGAACCTGCCGGGTGACGTCATGGCCGCGCCCCGTCACTCCTCCGCCACGCCCCCCCCCCCCGTCTCTTCTCCTGCAGTGAGCTGCAGAGTGGGGAATCGGCTGAACGCGCCACCAAAAGCGCGGGCGCGCGTTACAGCGGAGAGACCGGGGCCTTAGCCTAACTTGGTACCTGCCAGTGACTGCTGTTCTTGCTTACCCCTCTGATTCAGAAGGGCCAGTTACTGTAACCTGTTCCTGCTGGGGGTTAGTCTGCAATGTTACCATAGGTGTGGTGCATTACCTGTTGGCTCACAGGAGGGCTGAGCTTCCGCCACGGGGAACCTGGGGCATAACACAATACTATGGGTATTCACTTACACGATGCAGCGCCTCCACCTGCGATGGCTCCCACCAGAGGGGGAGTGGATCCTCGCAGGACAAACACAATAATCACATACACAGTGGGGTATAATAACTAATACTATTTACTTCTTCTGTAACACAACATATAACAACAACTGTCTTACATAACCTGTGTCCCTCTCTAGAGGAGACACTTACTGCGTCACGCAGGACGCTTAAGCTAACTGCACCACGGCGGGTGCCCGCACTTTGTGCGTCACGGCGGACGCTAACCTCTAGGCGCCACGCCAGACGCTAACACCTCTAGGCGTCACGTCGGACGCTAACACCTCCCCAGAGTGATCCCACCCCGTGTCCAGTGCACCCAACCCAATGTCTCGCACACCCAAATCATGTACCAATATGTGTGTGTGACTGCGCAGCCACTATGTCTGGTGATAGGCCTTGTTGGTGCACGTGGGGATGTGGATTACCTGGCGAGCACTCCAGTACTCGGACCTGCCGCAAACTTCTCAAAGGATCCAGGCGATCTTTGGCACGATACCCGGATCCACTACTGGAGGGTTCAGTAGGGACGATCCCCTTCTGGAAACAGTCCAACTCTCTCCCAGCAACCGATGAATGTTCGTGGTACACTACTAGCCAATAGATAATGGGGCAGGGTCCCTAACCTAGGGCCTGTCCCTACAAGACTCAGCTAGGATGACTCAGGGCTATCTGGGGCCTAGGGGATTGCTGGCCTAGTGCAGAGAGTCACAGACCCCTGCACCCTACCTCCTTCCCCTAGCTGCTCCAGTCACCAACTCTCGTGTGCCCTAAGCCCGCCAAATGTATCACTATGTTGCAAGCAAAGTTCCTGCAGCCCTATTGGCTCCCTGGTGTCATGGGGCCGCTCCAGAGGCTCATGGGACTTGAAGTCCCCTTACAGAGCCCTCCTCTCATAGGCTAGGGCTTCGCTGGCTTTTCTGTGCCTCCACTGCGCATGCGCGAGCTCCCTGCAGTCCTCCCGGTGCTCCTACGCCCAGCGCATGCGCAGCTCATCCTGCAATGGCGGCGCCCTGCTCCGCGTACCGCCACGGCCCCAGCAACGCGATCGCGGCCTCGGCAACCGGCCCGATCGCGTCCCCGGCAACCGGCCCGCTCGCGTCCCCGGCAACCGGCCCGACCGCGTCCCCGGCAACCGGCCCGACCGCGTCCCCGGAAACCCCAAAACAACGCGCGGCTCGCGTGACAGAAGGAGGGGGGGGTGAGTGCGCAAGGGGGGACCTGGCTACATCCTCCCCCTGGTAAAATCCCCAACGTCTTCGCTTGGGACACCATGCAATACAACTATATACAAAAGTTATATAATGAAAATGGCGTAACATACTTATATAATGAAAATTTCAACAACCAACCGTGATTTCACTATTATCAGCTCTAAATCAGATTGTACATTTCACTGAACATCACAATAACTGACTGTACTTTGCTGCGAGCCCACTGCTGAGCCTCATAATGGGGTGCCCCAAATTGATCATAGGTTACCCGATTTGGAGGGTACCTGACTCTTTGGCTCCTATGGAGCTGTTCTTCTGCGACTCCCTCGGGGGAGTAGTAAACACAGTCCTGAGGCTCAGCCTCTTCCCTTGAGGGGAGCATTGTCTCTGTACAGTTTCTGTTAGGCACAAAGCTCGGGCTCTGTGGATCCAAAGGCTGGCCTGTTGGTGCCACCTTAGTAGGCGTTGGCCTACTGGGCCCTTTACCCGTAGCTCCTCCGGGAGATGCCCCTTCTGCGGAGCAGTCCCTGTGAGAGGGTCCTTCCATAGGATCTTCAGGAGTTTCAGAGTGGGTCTCCTCACTAACAGTCTCTTGACCCAGCTCTGATAAATCGGGCTCACCGTTGAGTGGTGTGGCCAGTATCTCTGTCTAGTCATCGTCCACTTGTGGAATGGGGAGAAGATGATTGCGGTGCCACACCTTTACCCGGCCGTCAGTGTCTTTGATGCGATAGACCGGGAGGCCAGGCATCTGGGATTCAATTTCATACACTCCGTCTCTCCATCGGTCGGCCAATTTGTGTTTTCCCGGAACTCCGAGATTGCGAAGCAACACAGCATCCCCAGGACGAAGTTCCCGATATTTGACCTTGTGGTCATATCGCCGTTTATTTCCTGCATTCAGCTTAGCTGTGGACTTTTCAGCTTGTTGATAGGCCTGCTGTAAACTGTCTTTAAGTCTTTGTACGTATTTGAAATGAGTAGCATTATGTACCCCATCTGTCGAGACTCTAAGACGCACATCCACTGGCAGTCTGGCCTCCCGCCCAAATATGAGGAAGTAAGGGGAGAATCCCGTTGACTTGTGTCTGGTGCAATTATACGCATGCACTAGGCCCTCCACATGTCTGCTCCATTCAGATTTTTGCGCGCTCTGTATAGTTCCGAGCATATCCAGTAAGGTTCGATTGAATCGTTCTGGCAGCGCATCACCTTCGGGATGATACGGGGTCGTTCGTGATTTTGCAATGTTCAGCATTTTGAGCAGTTCTCTGATCAATGTGCTCTCAAAGTCCCGCCCTTGATCGGAATGAAGGCGGTTGGGAAGACCGTAGTGCATGAAATACTTTTCCCATAATATTTTTGCAACAGTGATTGCTTTCTGATTTTTCGTGGGGAAGGCTTGGGCATAACGGGTGTAATGATCCGTGATGACCAACACGTTGCATATTCCCCGGCTATCCGGCTCAATGCATAGAAAGTCCATACACACCTGGTCCATGGGACCAGAACTCTTTAGGTGGCCCATGGGGGCTGCTCGAGTAGGCAGGGTCTTGCACTGTATACACCTGGTACAACGGCGACAGTGTCGTTCAACAGCCTCTCGCATATTGGGCCAGAAAAAGCGATCTCTGACCAACCCAAAGGTCTTCTCTATCCCAAGATGTCCATGATCATCATGTAGGGACCTCAACACCAGGTATTGTAAATTCTTAGGGAGAACTAGTTGTCGCCTATCCGGGTGATTGTTGTATTGTACCACCTGATATAGTAGGCCATTGTCTATTTCGAATTCGTCCCATTCTCGCATGAGCAAGGCTACTAAGTCATTTGGTGCCCGCTTCAGAAGGGTTGGATTCCTTCGGGCAATGGCCTGTCAGATGATACTGACAACAGGATCTCGTATTTGATAGTCTACCAGATCCTTCCACCGTAACACCTTGTCATGCGTGATGTTCATCCCTTTTGGGTCGCAGTAAGCGGCTGGGACAGCCTGAGACCTGCATCCCAATGAATCGGCCACTCATAATTCTGAAAAAGCCACTCGGTCGTGGACGATGGCGGGCATGCTACACATAGCTCGTACTCCGGGTCCTGGGAGTTCCTCCCATTCCTCATCGTCCGGAATAGCACTTAGCCCGGGTCGTCTGGATAGAGCGTCAGCCCCTATATTCAAAGGTCCCGGCTTATACTTCATGGAGAAACTGTAGTTGCTTAGGGCGGCCAGCCAGCGTTGTCCGGTGGCGTCCAATTTGGCCGAAGTGTTGACGTATGTGAGGGGATTGTTATCCGTCCTTACCTCGAAGGCAACATCGTACAGGTAATCATGGAGCTTCTCGGTGATAGCCCACTTGAGAGCCAGAAACTCCAACTTGTGGACAGGGTACCGCTGTTCACTGGGGGTCAGACTGCGACTGATGTAGGCGACAGGCCGAAGGCCCTCGGGGTGTTTCTGGCGCAAGACGGCACCCAGCCCATTGAGGCTGGCGTCCACATGCAGAACGTAGGGTTGTTCAGGATCAGCATACGCAAGCACCGGTGCTTCGGTCAGACATTTCTTCAATTTCGAGAAGGCCTGTTCGCACTCAGACGTCAATTTATCGCCAAACGGTTGGCGAGCAGATACAGTCTTTCTCCCGGTTTCTTCGGGGTAAATCTTCAACAGATTGTTCAGGGGTTTTGCCTTGCTAGAGTATCCTTCCACGAACCGACGGTAGTACCCGCAGAATCCCAGGAAGGATCGCAACTCCGTGACATTTTCGGGACGAGGCCAGTTCACGACTGCTTCTACCTTGGCGGGGTCGGTGGCGATCCCTTGGGCGGACACGATGTGTCCCACGTAGGTCACTGAAGTATGGCAAAACCGGCACTTATCTAGGGACAATTTCAGTCCTTCATTCCCCAGACGGTCTATTACTTTAAGTAACCGCTCTTCGTGCTCTTCTAGAGTTCTTCCGAAGACAATGATGTCATCCAGGTATAGAAGACACTCCCGCGGGCTCATGTCTCCTATTGTTTTCTCCATCAGCCTTTGGAAGGTAGCAGGCGCCCCACATATACCTTGGGGCATACGTGTGAATTGGTAGAATCCCAAGGGGCAGACGAAAGCTGTTTTTTCCTGGTCTTCCGCAGTCATGGGCACCTGATAGTACCCGGATCGGAGGTCGAGCACGCTAAACCATTGGCTTCCATTCAGCGCGTTCAGGATCTCTTCAATGCGCGGGAGGTTGTACTGATCTGGTATCATACGGTTGTTCAGGGTTCGATAGTCGACACACAGTCGCACGGACCCGTTCTTTCTCCACACCACCACTATGGGGGACGCATAGGGTCCCCGGGACTCCGTCACAATCCCAGCTGTCTCCATGTCTTGTATGGCGTTCCTCACATCGTCCACATCACGCGGGGCAATACAACGCGAGCGTTCCCGGAACGGAGTGGCATCGCTCAGTCGAATGGTATGTTGGACACTGCGACTGCACCCCACATCCATCTCGCTCGTGGAGAACACATGTCGTCGTTGGAGCAGCTGGGTTGTCAGCCGTTCTTTCCACTTGTTGGACAGCGCCGACTCACCGAAGTCGAAATTCAGATCGACTAACCATTCTTCCGCAACCGCCGCCTTCACCTGAGGCGTGGTTTCTACCGGGCTGACTGGATATATGTACCCTAACATCTGGTCGGCATCAAATTCCATCGGGAAGGGGGAGAGATTCTGCACATACACGTGGGTTCGGAGAGGGATCTTAGCCGTCCACTCCCTCACTTCAGGTAGTACCCTATACCCTCTCTGGAACTCTTCTTCTTCAGGCGTACTCTCCAGGGAGAACAACTGGTCGCTCTCATCTCGTTTGGGATAACAACACCAGACGGCCATCTTTTGCACTCCCTCTGGTAATATGGTCATCAGTCCGCGTCGGCGGCAGTAGAGATCCCTGTGGCGTTCCAGGGCATATACCCATTTACTCTCCTCTCGTAGGACCGGATCAAAGAGAGAGGTGGCTAGCGGCAACTCGTTAGTCTCGGATCACCGCTTGTACTATATCCGCATTGGTGCCCAAGATGATCGGATACTTGTACTGGTCTTGAGTCTCCGGACACACCAGGGCCTCTACACGCATGGGGTGTCTCTTGCCGGTGTTCAGCTGGGATATTTCTATTTCAACCCTTACAATCCCATCGATGGGGTAGTCCTCATTGCTTAACCCCCGTACTTTCACATGATCGGCCGCTCTCAGGGGGCAGTGTCTGAGGTGCTGGTCATAGAATTGGCGGTATATGATAGTCACTTGTGATCACGTGTGCAGCAGTGCCGCCGCATAGATCCCTTCCAGTAATACCCGTACGAAAGCTGCGGGGCCTACTTGGCTTAGAGTTTCCCGGTTGGGGGCATCATCCCCGGGGCCGGCGTCAGCAGGGGCATCTGGGGTTTCTGATGGGGTTTCCGGACCCGACTCGGCAGTTTGTACTCGGCATACCATCGACCGGGCTGGGGTTTTTTTGTCGGGGGGTTCTTCTTCTGGAGAGTCCTCCCTTTCCGGGCAGTTGTAAGAGACGTGGCCCTTTTTCCCGCAGTTGTAGCAAACTACTTCGCGACGCCCAGGACGCTCCTTCGGCGCAGAGGATGACCTCTCAGGGGCACGGCTTTCCCTGGCAGGCGGATTGGGGGTTGTTTCTTCCTCGGGAGCGGAAGATTTCTTACCCTTCGGGGGAAGCGGGGACCGCGGGGTCACCCTTGATGGCAGCTTTGGGTTTATTTGGTTCATGGAAATGTCGCTGCACTTCATGTCCTCGGATGTACTCCATTAATTCTCCATACTTGGGGGGTATTACAGCAGTCGGTGCAGCCCGCATCATTATAGCTATGTTGTGATCCGGTAGCGATACTTTGAGTAACTGTTTGAGTCGTATCGATCTGCCTCGGCCACGGAAATTATATGTTTGTCCAGAAGCATCCCCAGGGATAGCTGTAGTTCGCAAACGAAGGCCGATAAATCCTGTCCTTCCTTTTGGCGAAGAGTTTTGAACTGAGCCATTAATTCATCCTCGTCGTCTTTTCGGGCAAAGGACTGGATCAGCATTTCTACTAGCGCCTGGGCAGTAACTTCTCCCTCCACGCTGCGGTGAGTCCGTACCAGCCGGGCGGCGGGGCCTCGGAGACATTCGACCAGCCTTTGTCTTTTGCTGGCTTCAGAACACGACCACTCCGCTATGGCGGGGAGCCTATGTTCCCTCCAGGCCTCGATCCCTTCTTCTCCCGCTGGGGTTGGTAGAATCCCAGAAAAAGCTTTTAGGTTCCGGTAGTGCTGGGCTTGGGTCGAGATGGTGACAGCTTCTACTAGCTGGGAGGCGATCAGATTCAAGGAAGAATCGCCACTGCCATGTCCCGCTCCTACACTAGGCATGTTTGAAGGCCCGCCACCGGATCGTCTATCAGGAGTAGGTGAGGTGGGTGGGCTGTTCGCCCAGCTGCTGTTCCCCCTGATACCGCTCGGGGTGAAGGAGACCTTTGGGGGGCCAGTCCATTGAGAAGTACTGGCGGCCCAGTGGCTCGCGCTTGGTCCAGGGGGCGCGGCCGCTTCATCAGGAGCCTGGGTGTCAGGATAGATCATGATACAGTCCTCTGTAGAGGGTTCAGGTAGGTTCAATACCTGCGGGACAGTCTCTGAACATATGTCATGGGTGGTTGCCATAAGGTAGGTGATTGTTCGGCCACTGACCTCTAGTTTAAAGTCTATCAGCCAGGCAGTGGCTAGTCCCGGGCAGTTCCGCACTTGGGTGCGTACGGTGTAACAGTCCATGTTGGTGGATACTCCCGCCACTGCTACCACGCGCCTCGGGGACACGCAGCGCGCTAAGGCCCATTCATGGACATCTTGCTTTGACGGCACGGACATGATGGTGGTTGAATTGGACTACCAAAAAGAAACAGGGCACCCCAGGCCGAGATCTCAGCAGCGCCTCCAAATGTAACGGGTTTCCCCCCCCCCAATCGCAGATATAGTGTGAGGTGCAAGGGAACATATGATGTTACCATAGGTGTGGTGCATTACCTGTGGGCTCACAGGAGGGCTGAGCTTCAACCACAGGGAACCTGGGGCATAACACAATACTATGGGTATTCACTTACACAATGCAGCGCCTCCACCTGCGATGGCTCCCACCAGAGGGGGAGTGGATCCTCACAGGACAAACACAATAATCACATACACAGTGGGGTATAATAACTAATACTATTTACTTCTTCTGTAACACAACATATAACAACAACTGTCTTACATAACCTGTGTCCCTCTCTAGAGGAGACACTTACTGCGTCACGCAGGACGCTAAAGCTAACTGCACCACGGCGGGTGCCGACACTTTGTGCGTCACGGCGGACGCTAACCTCTAGGCGCCACGGCAGGTGCTAACACCGCTAGGCGTCACGGCAGACGCTAACACCTCCCCAGAGTGATCCCACCCCATGTCCAGTGCACCCAACCCAATGTCTCGCACACCCAAATCATGTACCAATATGTGTGTGTGACTGCGCAGCCACTATGTCTGGTGATAGGCCTTGTTGGTGCACGTGGGGATGTGGATTACCTGCCGAGCACTCCAGTGCTCGGACCTGCCGCAAACTTCTCAAAGGATCCAGGCGATCTTTGGCACGATACCCGGATCCACTACTGGAGGGTTCAGTAGGGGCGATCCCCTTCTGGAAACAGTCCAACTCTCTCCCAGCAACCGATCAATGTTCGTGGTACACTACTAGCCAATAGATAATGGGGCAGGGTCCCTAACCTAGGGCCTGTCCCTACAAGACTCAGCTAGGATGACTCAGGGCTATCTGGTGCCTAGGGGAATTCTGGCCTAGTGCAGAGAGTCACAGACCCCTGCACCCTACCTCCATCCCCTAGCTGCTCCAGTCACCAACTCTCGTGTGCCCTAAGCCCGCCAAATGTATCACTATGTTGCAAGCAGAGTTCCTGCAGCCCTATTGGCTCCCTGGCGTCATGGGGCCACTCCAGAGGCTCATGGGACTTGAAGTCCCCTTACAGAGCCCTCCTCTCATAGGCTAGGGCTTTGCGGGCTTTTCTGTGCCTCCACTGTGCATGCGCGAGCTCCCTGCAGTCCTCCCGGTGCTCCTACGCCCAGCGCATGCGCAGCTCATCCTGCAATGGCGGCACCCTGCTCCGCATACCGCCGCGGCCCCAGCAACGCGATCGCGTCCCCGGCAACCGGCCCACTCGCGTCCCCGGCAACCGGCAACCGGCCCGACCGCGTCCCCGGCAACCGGCCCGACCGCGTCCCCGGCAACCCCAAAACAACGCGCGGCTCGCGTGACAGAAGGAGGGGGGGTGAGTGCGCAAGGGGGGACATGGCTACATCCTCCCCCTGGTAAAATCCCCAACGTCCTCGCTTGGGACACCATGCAATACAACTATATACAAAAGTTATATAATGAAAATGGCGTAACATACTTATATAATGAAAATTTCAACAACCAACCGTGATTTCACTATTATCAGCTCTAAATCAGATTGTACATTTCACTGAACATCACAATAACTGACTGTACTTTGCTCCGAGAGCACTGCTGAGCCTCATAATGGGGTGCCCCAAATTGATCATAGGTTACCCGATTTGGAGGGTACCTGACTCTTTGGCTCCTATGGAGCTGTTCTTCTGCGACTCCCTCGGGGGAGTAGTAAACACAGTCCTGAGGCTCAGCCTCTTCCCTTGAGGGGAGAATTGTCTCTGTACAGTCTCTGTTAGGCACAAAGCTCGGGCTCTGTGGATCCAAAGGCTGGCCTGTTGGTGCCACCTTAGTAGGCGTTGGCCTACGGGGCCCTTTACCCGTAGCTCCTCCGGGAGATGCCCCTTCTGCGGAGCAGTCCCTGTGAGAGGGTTAGGATCTTCAGGAGTTTCAGAGTGGGTCTCGTCACTAACAGTCTCTTGACCCAGCTCTGATAAATCGGGCTCACCGTTGAGCGGTGTGGCCAGTATCTCTGTCTCGTCATCGTCCACTTGTGGAATGGGGAGAAGATGATTGCAGTGCCACACCTTTACCCGGCCGTCAGTGTCTTTGATGCGATAGACCGGGAGGCCAGGCATCTGGGATTCAATTTCATACACTCCGTCTCTCCATCGGTCGGCCAATTTGTGTTTTCCCGGAACTCCGAGATTGCGAAGCAACACAGCATCCCCAGGACGAAGTTCCCGATATTTGACCTTGTGGTCATATCGCCGTTTATTTCCTGCATTCAGCTTAGCTGTGGACTTTTCAGCTTGTTGATAGGCCTGCTGTAAACTGTCTTTAAGTCTTTGTACGTATTTGAAATGAGTAGCATTATGTACCCCATCTGTCGAGACTCTAAGACGCACATCCACTGGCAGTCTGGCCTCCCGCCCAAACATGAGGAAGTAAGGGGAGAATCCCGTTGACTCGTGTCTGGTGCAATTATACGCATGCACTAGGCCCTCCACATGTCGGCTCCATTCAGATTTTAGCGCGCTCTGTAGAGTTCCGAGCATATCCAGTAAGGTTCGATTGAATCGTTCTGGCAGCGCATCACCTTCGGGACGATACGGGGTCGTTCGTGATTTTGCAATGTTCAGCATTTTGAGCAGTTCTCTGATCAATGTGCTCTCAAAGTCCCGCCCTTGATCGGAATGAAGGCGGTTGGGAAGACCATAGTGCATGAAATACTTTTCCCATAATATTTTTGCAACAGTGATTGCTTTCTGGTTTTTCGTGGGGAAGGCTTGGGCATAACGGGTGTAATGATCCGTGATGACCAACACGTTGCATATTCCCCGGCTATCCATCTCAATGCATAAAAAGTCCATACACACCAGGTCCATGGGACCAGAACTCTTTAGGTGGCCCATGGGGGCTGCTCGAGTAGGCAGGGTCTTGCGCTGTATACACCTGGTACAACGGCGACAGTGTCGTTCAACAGCCTCTCGCATATTGGGCCAGAAAAAGCGATCTCTAACCAACCCAAAGGTCTTCTCTATCCCAAGATGTCCATGATCATCATGTAGGGACCTCAACACCAGGTATTGTAAATTCTTAGGGAGAACTAGTTGTCGCCTATCCGGGTGATTGTGGTATTGTACCACCCGATATAGTAGGCCATTGTCTATTTCGAATTCGTCCCATTCTCGCATGAGCAAGGCTACTAAGTCATTTGGTGGCCACTTCAGAAGGGTTGGATTCCTTCGGGCATTGGCCTGTCGGATTATACTGACAACAGGATCTCGTATTTGATAGTCTACCAGATCCTTCCACCGTAACACCTTGTCATGCGTGATGTTCATCCCTTTTGGGTCGCAGTAAGCGGCTGGGACAGCCTGCGACCTGCATCCCAATGAATCGGCCACTCGTAATTCTGAAAAAGCCACTCCGTCGTGGACGATGGCGGGCATGCTACACATAGCTCGTACTCCGGGTCCTGGGAGTTCCTCCCATTCCTCATCGTCCGGAATAGCACTTAGCCCGGGTCGTCTGGATAGAGCGTCAGCCCCTATATTCAAAGGTCCCGGCTTATACTTCATGGAGAAACTGTAGTTGCTTAGGGCGGCCAGCCAGCGTTGTCCGGTGGCGTCCAATTTGGCCGAAGTGTTGACGTATGTGAGGGGATTGTTATCCGTCCTTACCTCGAAGGCAACACCGTACAGGTAATCATGGAGCTTCTCGGTGATAGCCCACTTGAGAGCCAGAAACTCCAACTTGTGGACAGGGTACCGCTGTTCACTGGGGGTCAGACTGCGACTGATGTAGGCGACAGGCCGAAGGCCCTCGGGGTGTTTCTGGTGCAAGACAGCGCCCAGCCCATTGAGGCTGGCGTCCACATGCAGAACGTAGGGTTGTTCAGGATCAGCATACGCAAGCACCGGTGCTTCGGTCAGACATTTCTTCAATTTCGAGAAGGCCTGTTCGCACTCAGACGTCCATTTATCGCCAAACGGTTGGCGAGCAGATACAGTCTTTCTCCCGGTTTCTTCGGGGTATATCTTCAACAGATTGTTCAGGGGTTTTGCCTTGCTAGAGTATCCTTCCACGAACCGACGGTAGTACCCGCAGAATCCCAGGAAGGATCGCAACTCCGTGACATTTTCGGGACGAGGCCAGTTCACGACTGCTTCTACCTTGGCGGGGTCGGTGGCGATCCCTTGGGCGGACACGATGTGTCCCACGTAGGTCACTGAAGTATGGCAAAACCGGCACTTATCTAGAGACAATTTCAGTCCTTCATTCCCCAGACGGTCTATTACTTTAAGTAACCGCTCTTCGTGCTCTTCTAGAGTTCTTCCGAAGACAATGATGTCATCCAGGTATAGAAGACACTCCCGCGGGCTCATGTCTCCTATTGTTTTCTCCATCAGCCTTTGGAAGGTAGCAGGCGCCCCACATATACCTTGGGGCATACGTGTGAATTGGTAGAATCCCAAGGGGCAGACGAAAGCTGTTTTTTCCTGGTCTTCCGCAGTCATGGGTACCTGATAGTACCCGGATCAGAGGTCAAGCACGCTAAACCATTGGCTTCCATTCAGCGCGTTCAGGATCTCTTCAATGCGCGGGAGGTTGTACTGATCTGGTATCGTAAGGTTGTTCAGGGTTCGATAGTCGACACACAGTCGCACGGACCCGTTCTTTTTCCGCACCACCACTATGGGGGACGCATAGGGTCCCCGGGATTCCGTCACAATCCCAGCTGTCTCCATGTCTTGTATGGCGTTTCTCACATCGTCCACATCACGCGGGGCAATACGACGCGCGCGTTCACGGAAATGAGTGGCATCGCTCAGTCGAATGGTATGTTGGGCACTGCGACTGCACCCCACATCCATCTCGCTCGTGGAGAACACATGTCGTCGTTGGAGCAGCTGGGTTGTCAGCCGTTCTTTCCACTTGTTGGACAGTGCCGACTCACCGAAGTCGAAATTCAGATCGACTAACCGTTCTTCCGCAACCGCCGCCTTCACCTGAGGCGTGGTTTCTACCGGGCTGACTGGATATATGCTCCCTAACTTCTGGTCGGCATCAAATTCCATCGGGAAGGGGGAGAGATTCTGCACATATACGTGGGTTCGGAGAGGGATCTTAGCCGTCCACTCCCTCACTTCAGGTAGTACCCTATACCCTCTCTGGAACTCGTCTTCTTCAGGCGTACTCTCCAGGGAGAGGCCCCCCTAATCACACTGCTCAGTTTTTGAGGCCCCCTAATCCCAGTGCTCAGTTACTGAGGCCCCCCTAATCACAGTGCTCAGTTACTGAGGCCCCCCTAACCACAGTGCTCAGTTACTGAGGCCCCGCTAATCACAGTGCCCAGTTACTGAGGCCCCCCTAATCACACTGCTCAGTTACTGAGGCCCCCCTAATCACAGTGCTCAGTTACTGAGGCCCCCCTAATCACAGTGCTCAGTTACTGAGGCCCCCCTAATCACAGTGCTCAGTTTTTGAGGCCCCCCTAATCACAGTGCTCAGTTACTGAGACCCCCTAATCACTGTGCTCAGTCACTGAGGCCCCCCTAATCACAGTGCTCAGTTACAGAGGACCCCCTAATCACAGTGCTCAGTTACTGAGGCCCCCCTAATCACAGTGCTCAGTTACTGATGTCCCCCTAATCCCAGCGCTCAGTTACTGAGGCCCCCCTAATCACAGTGCTCAGTTACTGAGGCCCCCCTAATCACAGTGCTCAGTTACTGAGGACCCCCTAATCACAGTGCTCAGTTACTGAGGCCCCCCTAATCACAGTGCTCAGTTACTGATGTCCCCCTAATCCCAGCGCTCAGTTACTGAGGCCCCTCTAATCACAGTGCTCAGTTACTGAGGCCCCCTAATCACACTGCTCAGTTACTGATGTCCCCCTAATCACAGTGCTCAGTTACTGGGGCCCCCTTAATCACAGTGCTCAGTCACTGAGGCCCCCCTAATCACAGTGCCCAGTTACTGAGGCCCCCCTAATCACAGTACTCACTTACTGAGCCCCCCCCCTAATCACAGTGCTCAGTTACTGAGGCCTCCCTAATCACAGTACTCACTTACTGAGCCCCCCCTAATTACAGTGCTTTGTTACTGAGCCCCCCCATGTCACAATTCTCAGTTACTGAGGCCCCCCTAATCACACTGCTCAGTTACTGAGGCCCCCTAATCACAGTGCTCAGTTACTGAGGCCCCCCTAATCACAGCGCTCAGTTACTGAGGCCCCCCTAATCACAGTACTCAGTTACTGGGGCCCCCCTAATCCCAGTGCTCAGTTACTGAGGCCCCCCTAATCCCAGTGCTCAGTTACTGATGCCCCCTAATCACAGTGCCCAGTTACTGAGGCCCCCCTAATCACAACGCTCAGTTACTGAGGCCCCCTAATCACAGTGCTCAGTTACTGAGCCCCCCCCCCTAATTACAGCGCTCAGTTACTGAGGCCCCCCTAATCACAGTGCTCAGTTACTGATGCCCCCCTAATCACAGTGCTCAGTTACTGAGGCCACCCTAATCACAGTGCTCAGTTACTGAGGCCCCCTAATCACAGTGCACAGGTACTAAGGTGGCCCCCCTAATCACAGTGCTCAGTTACTGAGCCCCCACCCCCTAATTACAGCGCTCAGTTACTGAGGTCCCCCTAATCACAGTGCTCAGTTACTGAGGCCCCCCTAATCACAGTGCTCAGTTACTGAGGCCCCCCTAAACACAGTGCTCAGTTACTGAGGCCCCCTAAACACAGTGCACAGGTACTAAGGGGGCCCCCCTAATCACAGTGCTCAGTTACTGAGTACCCCTCCCCCCCTAATAACAGTGCTCAGTTATTGAGGCCCCCTTAATCACAGTTCCCAGTTACTGAGGCCCCCCTAATCACAGTACTCACTTACTGAGCCCCCCCCCCTAATCAAGGTGCTCAGTTACTGAGGCCCCCCTAATCACAGTACTCACTTACTGAGCCCCCCCTAATCACAGCGCTCAGTTACTGAGGCCCCCCTAATCACAGTGCTCAGTTACTGAGCCCCCCCTAATCCCAGCGCTCAGTTACTGAGACCCCCCTAATCACAGTGCTCAGTTACTGAGGCCCTCCTAATCACACTGCTCAGTTACTGAGACCCCCCTAATCACAGTGCTCAGTTACTGAGGACCCCCTAATCACACTGCTCAGTTACTGAGGCCACCCTAATCACAGTGCTCAGTTACTGAGGCCCCCTAATCACACATGCTCACTTACTGAGGCCCCCTAATCACAGTACTCACTTAGTGATCCCCCCCCCCCCTAATCACAGTGCTCAGTTACTGAGGCCCCCCTAATCACAATGCTCAGTTACTGAGGCCCCCTAATCACACATGCTCACTTACTGAGGCCCCCTAATCACAGTGCTCACTTACTGAGGCCCCCTAATCACAGTGCACAGGTACTAAGGCCACCCTAATAACAGTGTTCAGTTACTGAGTACCCCCCCCCTAATAACAGTGCTCAGTTATTGAGGCCCCCCTAATCAAAGTGCCCAGTTACTGAGGCCCCCCTAATCACAGTACTCACTTACTGAGCCCCCCCCCTAATCACAGTTCTCAGTTACTGAGGCCCCCTAATCACAGTGCTCAGTTACTGAGGCCCCCCTAATCCCAGCGCTCAGTTACTGAGGCCCCCTAATCACAGTGCTCAGTTACTGAGACCCCCCTAATCACAGTGCTCAGTTACTGATGCCCCCCTAATCCCAGTGCTCAGTTACTGAGGTCCCCCTAATCACAGTGCCCAGTTACTGAGGCCCCCCTAAACACAATGCTCAGTTACTGAGCCCCCCCTAATCACACTGCTCAGTTACTGAGGCCCCCCTAATCACAGTGCTCAGTTACTGAGGGCCCCCTAATCATACTGCTCAGTAACTGAGGCCCCCTAATCACAGTGCTCAGTTACTGAGGCCCCCTAATCACAGTGCTCAGTTACTGAGGCCCCCTTAATCACAGTGCTCAGTTACTGAGGCCCCCCTAATCACAGTGCTCAGTTACTGAGGCCCCCCTAATCACAGTGCTCAGTTACTGAGGCCTCCCTAATCACAGTGCACACTTACTGAGGCCCCCTAATCAAAGTGCTCAGTTACTGAGTACCCCCCCTAATAAAAGTGCTCAGTTATTGAGGCCCCCCTAATCACAGTGCTCAGTTACTGAGGCCCCCCTAATCACAGTGCTCAGTTACTGAGGCCCCCCTAATCACAGTGCTCAGTTACTGAGGCCCCCCTAATCACAGTGCACACTTACTGAGGCCCCCTAATCACAGTGCTCAGTTACTGAGTACCCCCCCCTAATAAAAGTGCTCAGTTATTGAGGCCCCCCTAATCACAGTGCCCAGTTACTGAGGCCCCCTTAATCACAGTACTCACTTACTAAGCCACCCCCCCTAATCACAGTGCTCATTTACTGAGGTCCCCTAATCACAGTGCTCAGTTACTGAGGCCCCCCTAATCCCAGCGCTCAGTTACTGAGGCCCCCTAATCACAGTGCTCAGTTACTGAGACCCCCCTAATCACAGTGCTTTGTTACTGAGCCCCCCCTAGTCACAATGCTCAGTTACTGAGGCCCCCCTAATCCAAGTGCTCAGTTACTGAGGTCCCCCTAATCACAGTGCCCAGTTACTGAGGCCCCCCTAATCACAATGCTCAGTTAATGAGCCCCCCCTAATCACACTGCTCAGTAACTGAGGCACCCCTAATCACAGTGCTCAGTTACTGAGGGCCCCCTAATCACAGTGCTCAGTTATTGAGCCCCCCCTAATCACAGTGCTCAGTTACTGAGGCCCCCTAATCACAGTGCTCAGTTACTGAGGCCCCCTAATCACAGTGCTCAGTTACTGAGGCCCCCTTAATCACAGTGCTCAGTTACTGAGGCCCCCCTAATCACAGTGCTCAGTTACTGAGGCCCCCCTAATCACAGTGCTCAGTTACTGAGGCCCCCCTAATCACAGTGCTCAGTTATGGAGGACCCCTAATCACAGTGCTCAGTTACTGAGGCCCCCCTAATCACAGTGCTCAGTTTCTGAGGCCCCGCTAATCACAGTGCTCAGTTACTGATGCCCCCCTAATCACAGTGCTCAGTTTCTGAGGCCCCCCTAATCACACTGCTCAGTTACTGAGGCCCCCTAATCACAGTGCTCAGTTACTGAGGCCCCCTTAATCACAGTGCTCAGTTACTGAGGCCCCCCTAATCACAGTGCTCAGTTACTGAGGCCCCCCTAAACACAGTGCTCAGTTACTGAGGCCCCCTAAACACAGTGCACAGGTACTAAGGGGGCCCCCCTAATCACAGTGCTCAGTTACTGAGTACCCCTCCCCCCCTAATAACAGTGCTCAGTTATTGAGGCCCCCTTAATCACAGTTCCCAGTTACTGAGGCCCCCCTAATCACAGTACTCACTTACTGAGCCCCCCCCTAATCACAGTGCTCAGTTACTGAGGCCCCCCTAATCACAGTACTCACTTACTGAGCCCCCCCTAATCACAGCGCTCAGTTACTGAGGCCCCCCTAATCACAGTGCTCAGTTACTGAGCCACCCCTAATCCCAGCGCGCAGTTACTGAGACCCCCCTAATCACAGTGCTCAGTTACTGAGGCCCTCCTAATCACACTGCTCAGTTACTGAGACCCCCCTAATCACAGTGCTCAGTTACTGAGGACCCCCTAATCACACTGCTCAGTTACTGAGGCCACCCTAATCACAGTGCTCAGTTACTGAGGCCCCCTAATCACACATGCTCACTTACTGAGGCCCCCTAATCACAGTACTCACTTAGTGATCCCCCCCCCTAATCACAGTGCTCAGTTACTGAGGCCCCCCTAATCACAATGCTCAGTTACTGAGGCCCCCTAATCACACATGCTCACTTACTGAGGCCCCCTAATCACAGTGCTCACTTACTGAGGCCCCCTAATCACAGTGCACAGGTACTAAGGCCACCCTAATAACAGTGTTCAGTTACTGAGTACCCCCCCCCCCCCTAATAACAGTGCTCAGTTATTGAGGCCCCCCTAATCACAGTGCCCAGTTACTGAGGCCCCCCTAATCACAGTACTCACTTACTGAGCCCCCCCCCTAATCACAGTTCTCAGTTACTGAGGCCCCCTAATCACAGTGCTCAGTTACTGAGGCCCCCCTAATCCCAGCGCTCAGTTACTGAGGCCCCCTAATCACAGTGCTCAGTTACTGAGACCCCCCTAATCACAGTGCTCAGTTACTGATGCCCCCCTAATCCCAGTGCTCAGTTACTGAGGTCCCCCTAATCAAAGTGCCCAGTTACTGAGGCCCCCCTAAACACAATGCTCAGTTACTGAGCCCCCCCTAATCACACTGCTCAGTTACTGAGGCCCCCCTAATCACAGTGCTCAGTTACTGAGGGCCCCCTAATCATACTGCTCAGTAACTGAGGCCCCCTAATCACAGTGTTCAGTTACTGAGGCCCCCTAATCACAGTGCTCAGTTACTGAGGCCCCCTTAATCACAGTGCTCAGTTACTGAGGCCCCCCTAATCACAGTGCTCAGTTACTGAGGCCCCCCTAATCACAGTGCTCAGTTACTGAGGCCCCCCTAATCACAGTGCACACTTACTGAGGCCCCCTAATCACAGTGCTCAGTTACTGAGTACCCCCCCCTAATAAAAGTGCTCAGTTATTGAGGCCCCCCTAATCACAGTGCCCAGTTACTGAGGCCCCCTTAATCACAGTACTCACTTACTAAGCCACCCCCCCTAATCACAGTGCTCATTTACTGAGGTCCCCTAATCACAGTGCTCAGTTACTGAGGCCCCCCTAATCCCAGCGCTCAGTTACTGAGGCCCCCTAATCACAGTGCTCAGTTACTGAGACCCCCCTAATCACAGTGCTTTGTTACTGAGCCCCCCCTAGTCACAATGCTCAGTTACTGAGGCCCCCCTAATCCAAGTGCTCAGTTACTGAGGTCCCCCTAATCACAGTGCCCAGTTACTGAGGCCCCCCTAATCACAATGCTCAGTTAATGAGCCCCCCCTAATCACACTGCTCAGTAACTGAGGCCCCCCTAATCACAGTGCTCAGTTACTGAGGGCCCCCTAATCACAGTGCTCAGTTATTGAGCCCCCCCTAATCACAGTGCTCAGTTACTGAGGCCCCCTAATCACAGTGCTCAGTTACTGAGGCCCCCTAATCACAGTGCTCAGTTACTGAGGCCCCCTTAATCACAGTGCTCAGTTACTGAGGCCCCCCTAATCACAGTGCTCAGTTACTGAGGCCCCCCTAATCACAGTTCTCAGTTACTGAGGCCCCCCTAATCACAGTGCTCAGTTATGGAGGACCCCTAATCACAGTGCTCAGTTACTGAGGCCCCTCTAATCACAGTGCTCAGTTTCTGAGGCCCCGCTAATCACAGTGCTCAGTTACTGATGCCCCCCTAATCACAGTGCTCAGTTTCTGAGGCCCCCCTAATCACACTGCTCAGTTACTGAGGCCCCCTAATCACAGTGCTCAGTTACTGAGACCCCCTAATCACAGTGCTCAGTTACTGAGGCCCCCCTAATCACACTACTCAGTTACTGAGGCCACCCTAATCACAGAGCTCAGTTACTGAGGCCCCCCTATTCATAGTGCTCAGTTACTGAGGCCCCCCTAATCCCAGTGCTCAGTTACTGAGGCCCCCCTAATCCCAGTGCTCAGTTACTGAGGCCCCCCTAATCACAGTGCTCAGTTACTGAGCCCCCCCCCTAATCACAGTGCTCAGTTACTGAGGCCTCCCTAATCACAGTACTCACTTACTGAGCCCCCCCTAATTACAGTGCTTTGTTACTGAGCCCCCCCATGTCACAATTCTCAGTTACTGAGGCCCCCCTAATCACACTGCTCAGTTACTGAGGCCCCCTAATCACAGTGCTCAGTTACTGAGGCCCCCCTAATCACAGCGCTCAGTTACTGAGGCCCCCCTAATCACAGTACTCAGTTACTGGGGCCCCCCTAATCCCAGTGCTCAGTTACTGAGGCCCCCCTAATCCCAGTGCTCAGTTACTGATGCCCCCTAATCACAGTGCCCAGTTACTGAGGCCCCCCTAATCACAACGCTCAGTTACTGAGGCCCCCTAATCACAGTGCTCAGTTACTGAGCCCCCCCCCCTAATTACAGCGCTCAGTTACTGAGGCCCCCCTAATCACAGTGCTCAGTTACTGATGCCCCCCTAATCACAGTGCTCAGTTACTGAGGCCACCCTAATCACAGTGCTCAGTTACTGAGGCCCCCTAATCACAGTGCACAGGTACTAAGGTGGCCCCCCTAATCACAGTGCTCAGTTACTGAGCCCCCACCCCCTAATTACAGCGCTCAGTTACTGAGGTCCCCCTAATCACAGTGCTCAGTTACTGAGGCCCCCCTAATCACAGTGCTCAGTTACTGAGGCCCCCCTAAACACAGTGCTCAGTTACTGAGGCCCCCTAAACACAGTGCACAGGTACTAAGGGGGCCCCCCTAATCACAGTGCTCAGTTACTGAGTACCCCTCCCCCCCTAATAACAGTGCTCAGTTATTGAGGCCCCCTTAATCACAGTTCCCAGTTACTGAGGCCCCCCTAATCACAGTACTCACTTACTGAGCCCCCCCCCCTAATCAAGGTGCTCAGTTACTGAGGCCCCCCTAATCACAGTACTCACTTACTGAGCCCCCCCTAATCACAGCGCTCAGTTACTGAGGCCCCCCTAATCACAGTGCTCAGTTACTGAGCCCCCCCTAATCCCAGCGCTCAGTTACTGAGACCCCCCTAATCACAGTGCTCAGTTACTGAGGCCCTCCTAATCACACTGCTCAGTTACTGAGACCCCCCTAATCACAGTGCTCAGTTACTGAGGACCCCCTAATCACACTGCTCAGTTACTGAGGCCACCCTAATCACAGTGCTCAGTTACTGAGGCCCCCTAATCACACATGCTCACTTACTGAGGCCCCCTAATCACAGTACTCACTTAGTGATCCCCCCCCCCCTAATCACAGTGCTCAGTTACTGAGGCCCCCCTAATCACAATGCTCAGTTACTGAGGCCCCCTAATCACACATGCTCACTTACTGAGGCCCCCTAATCACAGTGCTCACTTACTGAGGCCCCCTAATCACAGTGCACAGGTACTAAGGCCACCCTAATAACAGTGTTCAGTTACTGAGTACCCCCCCCCTAATAACAGTGCTCAGTTATTGAGGCCCCCCTAATCAAAGTGCCCAGTTACTGAGGCCCCCCTAATCACAGTACTCACTTACTGAGCCCCCCCCCTAATCACAGTTCTCAGTTACTGAGGCCCCCTAATCACAGTGCTCAGTTACTGAGGCCCCCCTAATCCCAGCGCTCAGTTACTGAGGCCCCCTAATCACAGTGCTCAGTTACTGAGACCCCCCTAATCACAGTGCTCAGTTACTGATGCCCCCCTAATCCCAGTGCTCAGTTACTGAGGTCCCCCTAATCACAGTGCCCAGTTACTGAGGCCCCCCTAAACACAATGCTCAGTTACTGAGCCCCCCCTAATCACACTGCTCAGTTACTGAGGCCCCCCTAATCACAGTGCTCAGTTACTGAGGGCCCCCTAATCATACTGCTCAGTAACTGAGGCCCCCTAATCACAGTGCTCAGTTACTGAGGCCCCCTAATCACAGTGCTCAGTTACTGAGGCCCCCTTAATCACAGTGCTCAGTTACTGAGGCCCCCCTAATCACAGTGCTCAGTTACTGAGGCCCCCCTAATCACAGTGCTCAGTTACTGAGGCCTCCCTAATCACAGTGCACACTTACTGAGGCCCCCTAATCAAAGTGCTCAGTTACTGAGTACCCCCCCTAATAAAAGTGCTCAGTTATTGAGGCCCCCCTAATCACAGTGCTCAGTTACTGAGCCCCCCCCCCCTAATTACAGCGCTCAGTTACTGAGGCCCCCCTAATCACAGTGCTCAGTTACTGAGGCCCCCTAATCACAGTGCTCAGTTACTGAGCCCCCCCCCCCTAATTACAGCGCTCAGTTACTGAGGCCCCCCTAATCACAGTGCTCAGTTACTGATGCCCCCCTAATCACAGTGCTCAGTTACTGAGGCCACCCTAATCACAGTGCTCAGTTACTGAGGCCCCCTAATCACAGTGCACAGGTACTAAGGTGGCCCCCCTAATCACAGTGCTCAGTTACTGAGCCCCCACCCCCTTATTACAGCGCTCAGTTACTGAGGTCCCCCTAATCACAGTGCTCAGTTACTGAGGCCCCCCTAATCACAGTGCTCAGTTACTGAGGCCCCCCTAAACACAGTGCTCAGTTACTGAGGCCCCCTAAACACAGTGCACAGGTACTAAGGGGGCCCCCCTAATCACAGTGCTCAGTTACTGAGTACCCCTCCCCCCCTAATAACAGTGCTCAGTTATTGAGGCCCCCTTAATCACAGTTCCCAGTTACTGAGGCCCCCCTAATCACAGTACTCACTTACTGAGCCCCCCCCCTAATCACAGTGCTCAGTTACTGAGGCCCCCCTAATCACAGTACTCACTTACTGAGCCCCCCCTAATCACAGCGCTCAGTTACTGAGGCCCCCCTAATCACAGTGCTCAGTTACTGAGCCACCCCTAATCCCAGCGCGCAGTTACTGAGACCCCCCTAATCACAGTGCTCAGTTACTGAGGCCCTCCTAATCACACTGCTCAGTTACTGAGACCCCCCTAATCACAGTGCTCAGTTACTGAGGACCCCCTAATCACACTGCTCAGTTACTGAGGCCACCCTAATCACAGTGCTCAGTTACTGAGGCCCCCTAATCACACATGCTCACTTACTGAGGCCCCCTAATCACAGTACTCACTTAGTGATCCCCCCCCCTAATCACAGTGCTCAGTTACTGAGGCCCCCTAATCACAATGCTCAGTTACTGAGGCCCCCTAATCACAATGCTCAGTTACTGAGGCCCCCTAATCACACATGCTCACTTACTGAGGCCCCTAATCACAGTGCTCACTTACTGAGGCCCCCTAATCACAGTGCACAGGTACTAAGGCCACCCTAATAACAGTGTTCAGTTACTGAGTACCCCCCCCCCCCCTAATAACAGTGCTCAGTTATTGAGGCCCCCCTAATCACAGTGCCCAGTTACTGAGGCCCCCCTAATCACAGTACTCACTTACTGAGCCCCCCCCCTAATCACAGTTCTCAGTTACTGAGGCCCCCTAATCACAGTGCTCAGTTACTGAGGCCCCCCTAATCCCAGCGCTCAGTTACTGAGGCCCCCTAATCACAGTGCTCAGTTACTGAGACCCCCCTAATCACAGTGCTCAGTTACTGATGCCCCCCTAATCCCAGTGCTCAGTTACTGAGGTCCCCCTAATCAAAGTGCCCAGTTACTGAGGCCCCCCTAAACACAATGCTCAGTTACTGAGCCCCCCCTAATCACACTGCTCAGTTACTGAGGCCCCCCTAATCACAGTGCTCAGTTACTGAGGGCCCCCTAATCATACTGCTCAGTAACTGAGGCCCCCTAATCACAGTGTTCAGTTACTGAGGCCCCCTAATCACAGTGCTCAGTTACTGAGGCCCCCTTAATCACAGTGCTCAGTTACTGAGGCCCCCCTAATCACAGTGCTCAGTTACTGAGGCCCCCCTAATCACAGTGCTCAGTTACTGAGGCCCCCCTAATCACAGTGCACACTTACTGAGGCCCCCTAATCACAGTGCTCAGTTACTGAGTACCCCCCCCTAATAAAAGTGCTCAGTTATTGAGGCCCCCCTAATCACAGTGCCCAGTTACTGAGGCCCCCTTAATCACAGTACTCACTTACTAAGCCACCCCCCCTAATCACAGTGCTCATTTACTGAGGTCCCCTAATCACAGTGCTCAGTTACTGAGGCCCCCCTAATCCCAGCGCTCAGTTACTGAGGCCCCCTAATCACAGTGCTCAGTTACTGAGACCCCCCTAATCACAGTGCTTTGTTACTGAGCCCCCCCTAGTCACAATGCTCAGTTACTGAGGCCCCCCTAATCCAAGTGCTCAGTTACTGAGGTCCCCCTAATCACAGTGCCCAGTTACTGAGGCCCCCCTAATCACAATGCTCAGTTAATGAGCCCCCCCTAATCACACTGCTCAGTAACTGAGGCCCCCCTAATCACAGTGCTCAGTTACTGAGGGCCCCCTAATCACAGTGCTCAGTTATTGAGCCCCCCCTAATCACAGTGCTCAGTTACTGAGGCCCCCTAATCACAGTGCTCAGTTACTGAGGCCCCCTAATCACAGTGCTCAGTTACTGAGGCCCCCTTAATCACAGTGCTCAGTTACTGAGGCCCCCCTAATCACAGTGCTCAGTTACTGAGGCCCCCCTAATCACAGTGCTCAGTTACTGAGGCCCCCCTAATCACAGTGCTCAGTTATGGAGGACCCCTAATCACAGTGCTCAGTTACTGCGGCCCCCCTAATCACAGTGCTCAGTTTCTGAGGCCCCGCTAATCACAGTGCTCAGTTACTGATGCCCCCCTAATCACAGTGCTCAGTTTCTGAGGCCCCCCTAATCACACTGCTCAGTTACTGAGGCCCCCTAATCACAGTGCTCAGTTACTGAGACCCCCTAATCACAGTGCTCAGTTACTGAGGCCCCCCTAATCACACTACTCAGTTACTGAGGCCACCCTAATCACAGAGCTCAGTTACTGAGGCCCCCCTATTCATAGTGCTCAGTTACTGAGGCCCCCCTAATCCCAGTGCTCAGTTACTGAGGCCCCCCTAATCCCAGTGCTCAGTTACTGAGGCCCCCTAATCACAGTGCCCAGTTACTGAGGCCCCCCTAATCACAACGCTCAGTTACTGAGGCCCCCTTATCACAGTGCTCAGTTACTGAGGCCCCCCTAATCAGAAAGCTCTGTTACTGAGGCCCCCTAATCACACTGCTCAGTTATTGAGGTCCCCCTATTAACAGTGCTCAGTTACTGAGGCCCCCCTAATCCAAGTGCTCAGTTACTGAGGCCCCCTAATCACAGTGCTCAGTTACTGAGGACCCCTAATCACAGTGCTCAGTTACTGAGGCCCCCTAATACAGTGCTCAGTTACTGAGGCCCCCCGAATCACACTGCTCAGTTACTGAGGCCCCCCTAATCACAGTGCACAGTTACTGAGGCCCCCCTAATCACAGTGCTTTGTTACTGAGCCCCCCTAATCCCAGCTCTCAGTTACTGAGGCCCCCCTAATCCTAGTGCTCAGTTACTGAGGCACCCTAATCACAGTGCTCAGTTACTGAGGCCCCCCTAATCCTAGTGCTCAGTTACTGAGGCCCCCTAATCACAGTGCTCAGTTACTGAGGCCACCCTAACCACAGTGCTCAGTTACTGAGGCCCCGCTAATAACAGTGCTCAGTTACTGAGGCCCCCCTAATCACAGTGCTCAGTTACTGAGGCCCCCCTAATCACACTGCTCAGTTACTGAGGCCCCGCTAATCACAGTGCTCAGTTACTGAGGCCTCCCTAATCACACTGCTCAGTTACTGAGGCCACCCTAATCACAGAGCTCAGTTACTGAGGCCCCTCTATTCACAGTGCTCAGTTACTGAGGCCCCCCTAATCCCAGTGCTCAGTTACTGAGGTCCCCCTAATCCCAGTGCTCAGTTACTGAGGCCCCCTAATCACAGTGCCCAGTTACTGAGGCCCCCCTAATCACAACGCTCAGTTACTGAGGCCCCCTAATCACAGTGCTCAGTTACTGAGGCCCCCTAATCACAGTGCTCAGTTACTGAGGCCCCCCTAATCAGAGTGCTCTGTTACTGAGGCCCCCTAATCACACTGCTCAGTTACTGAGGCCCCCCTATTCACTTTGCTCAGTTACTGAGGCCCCCCTAATCCAAGTGCTCAGTTACTGAGGCCCCCTAATCACAGTGCTCAGTTACTGAGGCCCCCTAATACAGTGCTCAGTTACTGAGGCCCCCCGAACCACACTGCTCAGTTACTGAGGCACCCTAATCACAGTGCACAGTTACTGAGGCCCCCCTAATCCCAGTGCTTTGTTACTGAGCCCCCCTAATCCCAGCGCTCAGTTACTGAGGCCCCCCTAATCCTAGTGCTCAGTTACTGAGGCCCCCTAATCACAGTGCTCAGTTATTGAGGCCCCACCAATCCCAGCGCTCAGTTACTGAGGCCCCATAATCACAGTGCTCAGTTACTGAGACCCCCCTAATCACAGTGCTTTGTTACTGAGCCCCCCTAATCACAGTGCTCAGTTACTGAGGCCCCCTAATCACAATGCTCAGTTACTGAGGCCCCCCTAATCCCAGTGCTCAGTTACTGAGGTCCCCCTAATCACAGTGCCCAGTTACTGAGGCCCCCTAATCACAATGCTCAGTTACTGAGCCCCCCCTAATCACACTGCTCAGTTACTGAGGCCCCCCTAATCACAGTGCTCAGTTACTGAGGCCACCCTAAACATACTGCTCAGTAACTGAGGCCCCCTAATCACAATGCTCAGTTACTGAGGCCCCCCTAATCACAGTGCTCAGTTACTGAGGCCCCCTAATCACAGTGCTCAGTTACTGAGGCCCCCTTAATCACAGTGCTCAGTTACTGAGGCCCCCCTAATCACAGTGCTCAGTTACTGAGGCCCCCTAATCACAGTGCTCAGTTACTGAGGCCCCCTTAATCACAGTGCTCAGTTACTGAGGCCCCCCTAATCACAGTGCTCTGTTACTGAGGCCCCCTAATCACAGTGCTCAGTTACAGAGGCCCCCTAATCACAGTGCTCAGTTACTGAGTCCACCCTACTCACAGTGCTCAGTTACTGAGGCCCCCCTAATCACAGTGCTCAGTAACTGAGGCCCCCCTAATCACACTGCTCAGTTACTTAGGCCCCGCTAATCACAGTGCTCGGTTACTGAGGCCCCCCTAATCACACTGCTCAGTTACTGAGGCAACCCTAATCACAGAGCTCAATTACTGAGGCCCCCCTATTCACAGTGCTCAGTTACTGAGGCCCCCCTAATCCCAGTGCTCAGTTACTGAGGCCCCACTAATCCCAGTGCTCAGCTACTGAGGCCCCCTAATCACAGTGCCCAGATACTGAGGCCCCCCTAATCACAACGCTCAGTTACTGAGGCCCCCCTAATCACAGTGCTCAGTTACTGAGGCCCCCTAATCCCAGCGCTCAGTTACTGAGGCCCCCTTAATCCTAGTGCTCAATTACTGAGGCCCCCTAAACACAGTGCTCAGTTACTGAGGCCCCCCTAATCCTACTGCTCAGTTACTGAGGCCCCCTAATCACAGTGCTCAGTTACTGAGGCCCCCCTAATCACACTGCTCAGTTACTTAGGCCCCGCTAATCACAGTGCTCGGTTACTGAGGCCCCCCTAATCACACTGCTCAGTTACTGAGGCAACCCTAATCACAGAGCTCAATTACTGAGGCCCCCCTATTCACAGTGCTCAGTTACTGAGGCCCCCCTAATCACAGTGCTCAGTTACTGAGGCCCCCCTAATCCCAGTGCTCAGCTACTGAGGCCCCCTAATCACAGTGCTCAGTTACTGAGGCCCCCTAATACAGTGCTCAGTTACTGAGGCCCCCCGAACCACACTGTTCAGTTACTGAGGCCCCCCTAATCACAGTGCACAGTTACTGAGGCCCCCCTAATCCCAGTGCTTTGTTACTGAGCCCCCCTAATCCCAGCGCTCAGTTACTGAGGCCCCCCTAATCCTAGTGCTCAGTTACTGAGGCCCCCTAATCCCAGCGCTCAGTTACTGAGGCCCCCTAATCACAGTGCTCAGTTACTGAGACCCCCCTAATCACAGTGCTTTGTTACTGAGCCCCCCCAAGTCACAATGCTCAGTTACTGAGGCCCCCCTAATCCCAGTGCTCAGTTACTGAGGCCACCCTAATCACAGTGCTCAGTTACTGAGGCCTCCCTAATCACAGTGCTCAGTTACTGAGGCCCCCCTAATCACAATGCTCAGTTACTGAGGCCCCCCTAATCACAATGCTCAGTTACTGAGGCCCCCCTAATCACACTGCTCAGTTACTTATGCCCCGCTAATCACAGTGCTCGGTTACTGAGGCCCCCCTAATCACACTGCTCAGTTACTGAGGCAACCCTAATCACAGAGCTCAATTACTGAGGCCCCCCTATTCACAGTGCTCAGTTACTGAGGCCCCCCTAATCCCAGTGCTCAGTTACTGAGGCCCCCCTAATCCCAGTGCTCAGCTACTGAGGCCCCCTAATCACAGTGCCCAGTTACTGAGGCCCCCCTAATCACAGTGCTCAGTTACTGAGGCCCCCTAATCACAGTGCTCAGTTACTGAGGCCCCCTTAATCACAGTGCTCAGTTACTGAGGCCCCCCTAAACACAATGCTCAGTTACTGAGCCCCCCCTAATCACACTGCTCAGTTACTGAGGCCCCCCTAATCACAGTGCTCAGTTACTGAGGGCCCCCTAATCATACTGCTCAGTTACTGAGGCCTCCCTAATCACAGTGCACACTTACTGAGGCCCCCTAATCAAAGTGCTCAGTTACTGAGTACCCCCCCTAATAAAAGTGCTCAGTTATTGAGGCCCCCCTAATCACAGTGCTCAGTTACTGAGCCCCCCCCCCCTAATTACAGCGCTCAGTTACTGAGGCCCCCCTAATCACAGTGCTCAGTTACTGAGGCCCCCTAATCACAGTGCTCAGTTACTGAGCCCCCCCCCCTAATTACAGCGCTCAGTTACTGAGGCCCCCCTAATCACAGTGCTCAGTTACTGATGCCCCCCTAATCACAGTGCTCAGTTACTGAGGCCACCCTAATCACAGTGCTCAGTTACTGAGGCCCCCTAATCACAGTGCACAGGTACTAAGGTGGCCCCCCTAATCACAGTGCTCAGTTACTGAGCCCCCACCCCCTTATTACAGCGCTCAGTTACTGAGGTCCCCCTAATCACAGTGCTCAGTTACTGAGGCCCCCCTAATCACAGTGCTCAGTTACTGAGGCCCCCATAAACACAGTGCTCAGTTACTGAGGTCCCCTAAACACAGTGCACAGGTACTAAGGGGGCCCCCCTAATCACAGTGCTCAGTTACTGAGTACCCCTCCCCCCCTAATAACAGTGCTCAGTTATTGAGGCCCCCTTAATCACAGTTCCCAGTTACTGAGGCCCCCCTAATCACAGTACTCACTTACTGAGCCCCCCCCCTAATCACAGTGCTCAGTTACTGAGGCCCCCCTAATCACAGTACTCACTTACTGAGCCCCCCCTAATCACAGCGCTCAGTTACTGAGGCCCCCCTAATCACAGTGCTCAGTTACTGAGCCACCCCTAATCCCAGCGCGCAGTTACTGAGACCCCCCTAATCACAGTGCTCAGTTACTGAGGCCCTCCTAATCACACTGCTCAGTTACTGAGACCCCCCTAATCACAGTGCTCAGTTACTGAGGACCCCCTAATCACACTGCTCAGTTACTGAGGCCACCCTAATCACAGTGCTCAGTTACTGAGGCCCCCTAATCACACATGCTCACTTACTGAGGCCCCCTAATCACAGTACTCACTTAGTGATCCCCCCCCCTAATCACAGTGCTCAGTTACTGAGGCCCCCTAATCACAATGCTCAGTTACTGAGGCCCCCTAATCACAATGCTCAGTTACTGAGGCCCCCTAATCACACATGCTCACTTACTGAGGCCCCCTAATCACAGTGCTCACTTACTGAGGCCCCCTAATCACAGTGCACAGGTACTAAGGCCACCCTAATAACAGTGTTCAGTTACTGAGTACCCCCCCCCCCCTAATAACAGTGCTCAGTTATTGAGGCCCCCCTAATCACAGTGCCCAGTTACTGAGGCCCCCCTAATCACAGTACTCACTTACTGAGCCCCCCCCCTAATCACAGTTCTCAGTTACTGAGGCCCCCTAATCACAGTGCTCAGTTACTGAGGCCCCCCTAATCCCAGCGCTCAGTTACTGAGGCCCCCTAATCACAGTGCTCAGTTACTGAGACCCCCCTAATCACAGTGCTCAGTTACTGATGCCCCCCTAATCCCAGTGCTCAGTTACTGAGGTCCCCCTAATCAAAGTGCCCAGTTACTGAGGCCCCCCTAAACACAATGCTCAGTTACTGAGCCCCCCCTAATCACACTGCTCAGTTACTGAGGCCCCCCTAATCACAGTGCTCAGTTACTGAGGGCCCCCTAATCATACTGCTCAGTAACTGAGGCCCCCTAATCACAGTGTTCAGTTACTGAGGCCCCCTAATCACAGTGCTCAGTTACTGAGGCCCCCTTAATCACAGTGCTCAGTTACTGAGGCCCCCCTAATCACAGTGCTCAGTTACTGAGGCCCCCCTAATCACAGTGCTCAGTTACTGAGGCCCCCCTAATCACAGTGCACACTTACTGAGGCCCCCTAATCACAGTGCTCAGTTACTGAGTACCCCCCCCTAATAAAAGTGCTCAGTTATTGAGGCCCCCCTAATCACAGTGCCCAGTTACTGAGGCCCCCTTAATCACAGTACTCACTTACTAAGCCACCCCCCCTAATCACAGTGCTCATTTACTGAGGTCCCCTAATCACAGTGCTCAGTTACTGAGGCCCCCCTAATCCCAGCGCTCAGTTACTGAGGCCCCCTAATCACAGTGCTCAGTTACTGAGACCCCCCTAATCACAGTGCTTTGTTACTGAGCCCCCCCTAGTCA